>NW_021620791.1:1741515-1742702 GCF_004785775.1 Grammomys surdaster | reverse complement strand
CCCTTCCTTCCTTCCTTCCTTCCTTCTTTATCTACATGTATGTCTGCACTTCGGAAGAGGGCGCTGGATCCCATGGGACTACAAGAATAGGCAGTTGTGAGCAGCCATGTGAATGCTAGGACTTGAACTGGGGACCTCTGATAGAGCAGCCATTGCTCTTGACAGCTGAGCCATCTCTCTGTCTCCACAATCCTAATGTGCATCTCTCCAAGTTCGCCCTGAAATATACCCTCAATCCAACAGTAAGCAGAACTTGTCGGCAATTTAAAGGAGTCTTAACCTTCCTAAGTGCCTACCACCTTTAGGCACTAGTAGCAGAAACTAAGATGTATCTAATACTTCCAAAAAGCAGCATTTGCACAGAACGTAGCATGTTGTCAGTTCCATACACCAAGCATACAAAGCTTGGCAAACTAAAGCTGTCAGTTCTGAAGCTAAGCAGTTCTGTGTCTGAGGGTAAGACACAGAATTAACTCAGGGAAAAGACTGTCCATGTTGAAAATAAAATTCAGGATCCTTCCTATTTTTCTGATTTTGGCCAAGACAATTACTAGATAATCTCCTTGATCTGACATAGAACAGAGCAGTCATTATCAATCTCCTGACTCAATGCTTTAAAACTCTATTCCACTTCTACAATATTATCATTCTTTTGGGAAAACAAAACACCAGGCCACAGTCATAGTACTAGCAAGTATCTAGAAGCCTGTCAAGAGCAGTGCTCTAGAAAGAACTTTAATGACACAATAGCCACTAGTCACACACTGCTCTTCAGAACCCAACAAGTAGGTGGTACAACAACGGGAATGGGTCTGAAGTTTTGTCTCATCTGAATCAATATTTAATTGGCACGTATGATTTCAGTCTGTAGTATGGGCACAGCAGTTCTAGATGCTCCAAACAATTTCAGTGAGTGAAGGGTTTAAAATGAATCTTCTTTTTTAGACACAGCAGACATTCAAGAAATCACATCATTTGCTTAAAATTATGCTTTTCCTGGGTAAAACCATGAAGCCAGTAATGATCTATCTCCATTTGTTAAGATAAAATACAGTAATTCAGCTGCAACCATAATTCCCAGTTTTCATGTTTTTGCTTAGTCATATGAAAATGGTGTATTTTCCTTTGAAGCCATTCTTATCTCACTTTGATTATTTATATATATATATATAAATAATCAAAGTGAG
>NW_021620791.1:1727257-1741115 GCF_004785775.1 Grammomys surdaster | reverse complement strand
TTATTGCCCAGGATATTTTTTCCTTGTGTCTTGCTTTTTTTTTTTCTTTTTTAGGTTTTGTTTTCATTTTATAACTATAAATTCGCCGGGCGGTGGTGGCGCACGCCTTTAATCCCAGCACTTGGGAGGCAGCGGCAGGTGGATTTCTGAGTTCGAGGCCAGCCAGGACTACACAGAGAAACCCTGTCTTGAAAAAACAAAAAACAAAAAACCTATAAATTCAAGCTTAGGGACACTTGTTTTTGTCCTGGAAAACAAGACAAAGACTAAACAAAGCCTTTATAGTATTATTTGCAAACCTGACCTCATTTAGAAAGCGATATAATTGCATGGCTAGAACAGGAACACAGCTTCTAGCATGAATGATGCAGGTGACTGGAGATACTAAGAGGTGACGATGCACTGTTGACAAGATTATAATCTGCTGGTGGCACTGCTGGAAAAAAAAAAAAGCCCTTGCAAATTTCTAAACAACAGTAAACTCTGCTAGGAATCTCTAAAGTGTCTTACAGGCCAAAATGGGAAGAAGGTTAGTAAGATGCCCCAGCAGAGTTTGAGTAAACTACTGGCTTTGAGAGTTACTGGGCTTGGGTATGTAAAGATAGGGTTGTAGGTGGGGATCACACAGTAAGTCTCAAATTCAAACTACAATACACTACTTCACAGGCCACGAATTTCCAGGGGCTTTTCGTCTCCCTCAGTAGGTGCTGACAGAAGGTATGCTCAGTCGTTTTCTAATATAGATGCCCAGCCCCAGAGCCAACACGTGCAAAAGGAAGAGAGACAGGATGAAGACCTTTAGGAACTCTGGAGAGAAAATGCCTCCTTTCTTCATGGCCCCACTCATCCTCATGCTCAGAGACGCAGCACGTTTAGGGTGTCTGAAATGGAACTCTTTGGGTGGGATGTTTTCAGGTCTAGTGGACCAGTCTGATACCTAGTCTACACTTTTCTTCAAGGCCTCAATTTCTTTTTCTGACGGAGAGCTGGTGTGCATCTCAATATCAAACATGACCTGCGGTGAAGGGCTGTCTCAGTGAGAACTGCCTCTTGAGCTGCTCTGTCCCAACTCATGCTGTGCATCCAGAAGGATCTTCTCCATGGCTCCATTCTGGATAGAAGACAGAAGAAATGTGCTCCAGCCAGCCCCCCTCCCCATTCGTCCCATTTCCACTACCATCACCATTGCTGCTATCCATGGGTAGCTCCACCGGGATCTGTTGAGGCCAGTTGTCAGAGGCAGGGGCAGCTCCCCTTCCTTGCAGTTGTTGTACAGGAGCAGCGGCGGCTCGACTGAGTGAGACATGGTCTGGAGACTGGAAGCCACACAGCTGCAGGACGACAATATCCAGCTCTCGGGCAGCAACACAACATGAGTTTTTTAAAATTTATTTATTTATCGTGTAGAGTGTTCTGCCTGCATTTACACTCCATATACCAGAAGAGGGCACCATACCTCACTATAGATAGTTATGAGCCACTCTGTGTTTGCTAAGAATTGAACTCAGGACCTCTGGGAGAGCAGCCAATGCTCTTAATCTCTGAGCCATCTCTCCAGCCCCTTGATTTTTTTTTTTTTAATGGTAATAATGTCTACCTTTTCTTCAACCTTAGTGATGTCCCTCCATGATGATTTCATACCAAGATAATCTGAGTCTTCCCATCCATTAAGTTGGGAAGTTGACTTTTTCTACATCTTTTGGCAAACACAACAAAGATACTTCAGAGGGCAATGTGCATAGAACATCTTAATTCTAACAGTCTAATAAGGAGGAAAGGAAAAAGAAAGAAACCCCAGCAGGCTCTGGGACTTGAGAAGAATTTGAGGCCAAAAATAAAAGAATTGGGACCATTTCCCCTGAACATTGGGACGGGAGGCGGTCCACTCGTGAAGAACATGCCCACTTGCAGAGGCTAGAGAGACCTGGATGTGTATTTTGCGGTGCTGACTGAGGTAAGCATTTCTGTCGAAGCGTTTCTCACAGTCTGCACATTTGTAAGGTTTCTCTCCTCCCTGAGTTCTCTGGTGCCGGATCAGATTGAACCTTTGACTGAAGGGCTCGCCACAATGCAGACACTTATAAGGCTTCTCTCCCGTGTGCATGCTCTGACGAGTCACCAGGGTGGAGCTCTGAACATTTTCCAACCAGCAAGGCTTTTCTCCAGTGTGTATTCTCTGGTTTCTAAGAAGGTGGGAGCTAAGGCCAAACCTCTTTCCACATTCCCAGCGCCTGTGTGTATGCTTTCTCTCCTGGCTGGACTCTACTCTTCCCTGTCACATGGAGGCTCTGATTTCTTCACATTCCATAGTTCAGGAGGATTTCTTTCCCAAGTACAGTTTCCGGTGTGTTAAAAGGTTTGAACCTCAACTACTGGTCTGTCCACACTCTGAACAGTGATGGGGCTTTTCTCCTGTATGTGTCCTCTGATGCTTTGTTAGGGTCGAATTACAACCAAAGCGTTTTCCTCACCTGAGACACTTTTCACCCGTGTGTGCATTCACTGCTAGTGAATCAGGCTGGAACTGACTGA
Source organism: Grammomys surdaster (assembly GCF_004785775.1). NCBI lineage: Eukaryota > Metazoa > Chordata > Mammalia > Rodentia > Muridae > Grammomys > Grammomys surdaster. The sequence goes on along the minus strand of NW_021620791.1, from coordinate 1,738,583 downwards.
AGCTCTTCCCACATTCTGGGCACCTGTAGGGTTTTTCTCTGGTGTCAGTCTGCCTGTGTTCTACTAGGACATAGCTGTGACTGAAGCCTTTCCCACGAACAGGACATTCATATGGCCTTTCACCAGTGTGTAATCTGTGATGCTGAATAAGGCAGGATGTGTGTTGCTCCCAAAACCCTTTCCAGTCAGGACACTTAGAATAAGGTCTCTCTCCTGTGTGAGTTCTCTCAGGGACAGTAAGGTGGGAAGTATTCCTAAAGCGTCTCCCACACTCGCCCACAGGACGGGCTTCTCCCCTGTGTGTGTTTTCAAATGCTGAATCAGGTGGGAACTGTAAAAAAGCATTTTCCACATTCAGAACATTCTCCTCTGGTTTTTCTCCTGTGTCCTCTGGTGTGTATGGAGGTGAGAATCATTGCTGAAATGTTTCCAGCATTTAGAACACTCACAGGGCTTCTCTCCAAAAGATGAATTCCACAGGGCAGAGGTGTTGACATGGTCTTTGGAACCCCATCCTCCACCGTGAGGTTCCCCCATCCCTCCTTTCTCTATGGAGTCTTCCCATCTCTCTGACTTATTCTCAGAAGAATCATGACAACAGATCTCCTCTCCATGAGACCATATCAGATGCACACTTCTGTATCCTCATGCTTATAATTCTGTGGCCCACATCTTTTAGACCGTTTTGGAGTTTTCTCTTGAAGTTTATCAGCCTGGGGTGTACTGCTTTTGAACAGTTCCCAAATTATCCTTAGTTTCATCTCCTGCAAGAATTTTAAAAAATCATAATAAATCTAACCATAGTCCCTTATCTTTCCTGACTAGGAAATTCTGAACTGAAGTGAGAGAGTAACAATGCAAACCCTCCTAATGCATTATTAGAAAGTTAGTGTATGTGTGTACTTGGAGGTGCCTTACCTTTGGTTTCTGCTGCTATGATAAACGCCATGATCAAAAGCAACTTGAGGAGGAAAGAGTTTGTTTCATCGTATATCACAGGTAACTTCTGTGATACTAAAGGAAGTCTGGGCAGGAACTCCAGACAGGAACTGAGAAAGCCTGGGGGAGTGCTGTTCACTGGCTTGCTCCCCATAGCTTGCTTAGCCTGCTTTTTTATGTCATCCCAGGGTGCTACTGCCCACAACAGGCTTGGCCTTCCCACATGAATCACTAGTTAAGGAAATGCTCCACAGACAAATTTGATAGACATGTTCTCAATTGAGGCTGCTTCTTCTCAAACAACTTTAGCTTCTGTCGAATTGACTAATAAAAACTAACCAGGATGGTCATTCTTATTCCTGTGTTTGCTCGTGTCTTAGCAGATCTATTGTCGGGTTTCACTTCATGTGACAGTCCACTCAGGTCCCTTTTTTCCTCTTAAACCTCATATAAAACTTAGTACATTTATTTTTAGGTTGGTATTGCCCTTGAGATTTACATCTTCAAAATTGTGTGGTGGATAAGAACAAATCCACTAGTGAACACACAGAATTAAAAGTAAGACTAGTTTTAAAATATTTCTATAGGGGCTAGAGAGATGGCTCAGTGGTTAAGAAAGCATACTGTTTTTTTTTTTAAATAATTATTTATTTTATGTATATGAATACATTGTAGCTGTCTTGAGACCCACCAGAAAGGGCATCAAACCCCATTATAAATGATTGTGAGGCACCATGTGGTTGCTGGGAATAGAACTCAGGACCTCTGGCAGAGCAGGCAGTGCTCTTAACCGCTGAGCCATCTCTCCAGCCCCCTTGAATACCGTCTTTTCCACACAGTACCTAGCACAATTCATAAGTTTCCTAGGGCTTCAGATCATCTTGACCCCTCTATCACGCTTTTTAAACCCTCCCATTTGGTGAAACTCGAATCTGAAACCGACAGCTCTGTTCCTTGCTCCATCACAGTGACCACACCAGGCTAAAGATGGACAGCCCTGTGGAAAACAACAGCGGTCACAGTGAGCGGTATTTGTTAAGTTTATTCTCTTACCTCCCTTCCCAACCATCACAACAAAAGAATGGAAAGGAGAAGCATGGTCTTCAGAAGTCTGTTCAGGAGCCTTATCCTAGATGCAAATGTTCCAAATTAAGTGTAGGTTTCCTGGTATCCTGCTTTTCAGCACCTGCAGTGAAGATGTCCCACCCATCCTCAGCATCCAAGCCCTCCAATTCCAAGAACTTGAGAGTCTTCTTTGATGTGGACATCGGCAGGGAGTGAGTTGGAAGAATTGTTTTAGAACTGCTTGCAGATATTGTTCCCAAAACTGCAGAAAATTTTTGTGCATTGTGTACAGGAGAAAAAAGGAACTGGAGCCACAAGTGGGAAACCTCTCCATGTTAAAGGATGCCCTTTCCACAGAATTATTAAGAAATTTATGATTCAGGGTGGAGACTTCTCAAATCAGAATAGGACAGGTGGAGAAGGTATGGTGAAAAATTTGAAGATGGCTGGGCAGTGGTGGCACATGCCTTTAATCCCAGCACTTGAGAAGCAGAGGCAGGTGGATTTCTGAATTTGAGGCCAGCCTGGTCTACAGAGTGAGTTCCAGGACAGCCAGGACTACACAGAGAAATCCTGTCTCAAAAAAAAAAAAAAAAAAAAAACACCAAAAAAATTGAAGATGAAAATTTTCATTATAAGCATGATCGGGAGGGTTTGCTGAGCACGGCAAATGCAGGCCCCAATATGAATGGTTCTCAGTTCTTTATCACAACAGTTCCAACTCCTCAATTTTGGATGGGAAATGTGGTATTTGGTCAAGCAATGGAAGGACTGGGTGTGGCAAGGATGCTTGAAAATGTAGACTCGAGGGGTGGTGGTGGCGCACGCCTTTAATCCCAGCACTTGGGAGGCAGAGGCAGGCGGATTTCTGAGTTCGAGGCCAGCCTGGTCTACAGAGTGAGTTCCAGGACAGCCAGGGCTACACAGAGAAACCCTGTCTTGAAAAAAAAAAAACAAAAAAGAAAAAAGAAAAAAAAAAGAAAATGTAGAAGTGAATGGTGAAAAACCTGCCAAACTCTGTGTCATTGCAGAATGTGGAGACCTGAAAGAAGGGGATGACTGGGGAATAATCCCCAAAGATGGCTCTGGCGATAGTCATCCAGATTTCCCGAGGATGCGGATATAGATTGGAAAGATGTAGATAAAATTTTATTAATATCTGAAGACTTAAAAAATACTGGAAATACTTTTTTCAAGTCTCAGAACTGGGAGATGGCTATTGAAAAATACATGAAGGTTTTAAGGTATGTGAATAGTTCAAAGGCTGCTATTGAGAAAGCAGATACATCCAGACTGCAACCTGTAACCTTAAGTTGTGTGCTGAATATTGGTGCTTGTAAATTGAAGACGTCAAGTCGGCAGGGGGCAATTGACAGTTGCCTGGAGGCTCTTGAAATGGACCCTTTGAATACTAAAGCATTATACCGAAAGCGCAAGGATGGCAAGGATTAAAGTACATGATCAAGCACTGGCTGATCTTAAGAAGGCACAGGAGATAGCCCCAGGAGATAAAGCTATCCGGGCAGAATTGCTTAAAGTCAAACAAATGATGAAGGCACAGAAAGATAACCAGAAGGCCCTGTATGCAAAAATGTTTGCTAATGAGGATTAAACTCTCCTTAACTATTATACATTGATTACATAAAGAACAATGTATATTACTGTCCACACAATCCCTGATGTGTTCCCCTTGATCTCTGTCATTGTTTACATAACAGTGCTGACACAGGCTCCTTCTTAATAAAGCGTTATGAAATAAAGTGAAAAAAAGAAGAGTAGGTTTCCTATTCCTACTACAACTAAAAAAATGGAGATTTATCTTTATTTTATGTTAGTGTTTTGCCTGCATGTACGTCTGTGCAGTGCCATGGAGCACAAAAGAGGGTATTAGAAACCTTGAATTGGAGTTGCCAATGTAGTGAGCCACCTTGTGGGTGCTGGGAATTGAACCTGTGTCCTTGGGAAGAACAGCCATGATCTGCACTGCTAATCCATCTCTCCAGTCCCACAACTAAATACGTTTTTTTAAAAAAGAATTTATAGCCGGGTAGCGGTGGTGCACGCCTTTAATCCCAGCACTTGGGAGGCAGAGGCAGGAGGGTTTCTGGGTTCGAGGCCAGCCTGGTCTACAGAGTGAGTTCCAGAACAGCCAGAGCTATACAGAGAAACCCTGTCTCGAAAAACAACAACAACAACAACAAAAACAAACAAAAAAACCCACTTATGTAACCCATAACAATTCCTAAATACAAAAGAGGGCAGCCTTGCGCCCCGCCCCATTGCGCCTAGATTCTATATTATGCATGTCAGCCTAAACTGTCTCTGGAGCTAACAGAAACGTGGTCACCCAGCGTCACATCGACACAGAATCCATTTCAGTAGATAACAAACAGTATGATTGGAGGACATAGAACCCTGAAAGGATAGACAAAGGCATTCATACACAATGTCAATTCTTGCCTCTACTGCTGTGTTCATCCCAAGCAATACATCACCTGTTCCTAAGTCTCTGATCAGCCTAAGGCGTGTTAGCAATTTTAGATTTTCATCTACACTATCTTATGAGTGGTTTTACAGGTGTGCCCAAGGTATTAAAGAATTTCCCAAGGCCACCCAACCAGAATGTGGTAGCGCAGGTCTCAAGCTGATTGGACGCTACCTTTCACACCACCAGCAAACCAAAGCAGGAAGTAGCGCTGAGCATTAATTTCCAAGCACAAATAATCCTCAGAGAACCTACATCAATTGTGTTTTTATGCATTTCCAAACCTTAAGACCCAGTGAGCCAACAAGAGCACACAGTGATTAAGAACTGGTTTGTTATAAAGGTCAAAGAGGATGAAATTACATCCACAGAGGTTGACAAGAACCAAAACAAAAAACAAAAAACAAAACAAAAAAACCACCTGGATGCAAACAAAATCGAGGGCTGGAGAGATAGCTCAGCAGTTAAGAGCACTGGCTGTTCTTCCAGGGGATTCCCGTTTAATTCCTAGCACCCACTCACATAGTGGCATTCAGGCGTTGTAACTCCAGTTCTAGGGGATCCCCATGCCTTCTAGCCTCCGTGAGCACCAGTCAGGCACGCACATGGTGCACATATATGCAAGCAAAACGTAAACATAAAATAATTTTTAAAAAGCCCACAACACACAGAAAGCAGACAGCAACTATCTATGTAACTATCTCTAAAATGCTATACTATCTCAGTTACGTATTTCTATTTTGGTATTTACAACCAACGAGCCCGTGTAACAGATTCTCATTTCATCACTTTCCCTAACGTAACGATTAAATTCCGTAGTAAAGGAGTCTGGGGGGGGGGGGGCACGGGCTCGCAAAACAGGCACATCAAAGCCATCCATGGCAATGAATGTCGGTCCCTGCCCAGAGAAGGGTGTCTTGGACGGTTACAGGTGAAGAGGACGGGCTTTGCAAGTCTGGAGCTTTCCTTGCATCGGGGCACGCCCGAAACCGGTCGGACCGAGCCGCGGAGGTGCTGCGCCTGCGCCCTGCAGCTGCAGAACCCTGTGCGGGAGCGCCTTCTTTCTCCAATAGGAGCTCACTGTTGGGGTCGCTGTACAATGGCTCCCTACACCCCAAGTCGCCCCAGTCGTCTTGGAGAAAGGAACTCGCCGCTTTAGGCCCCACTAACCTAGGGTCCTACACCCTCCAAGCCGGAAGACAAGACAGGAAGTTTTCACCACACCCCTACCCAAGACCCAGTCTGTCCAGACCTCTCTAGGAAATATGGTTGGATGGGCAAGTCTCGTTTATCTTAACCCTTGGAGGCCTGGAGAGTTCCTTTGACTTATCTTGATCCACTTTCCTCTCACCGCTCAGGCGCCCCAGAATAGAGCCTGACTGGAGACTAGTTTTCTGACCCATCCGGGCGTTACCACATTTACCGTCATAACCACCACTATGGTCAAAAATCAAACGATTAAGCTTTTATTGTTCTGATCCCATTGCTGTGAGCAGAGGTTATGTTTTCCAGTCTGAAGCAATCTGCAAGCCAGAAGGAGGGGTCTCACCAGAAACTAGTGCTGAAACCTGCTTGCCTTTGGACATCTGACCACTAGGAAAATTCGAAAGAGAAATTCTGCCGTAACCGCACATGGGATTTTGTTGCAACAGGGAAAAGACTTATAGACTTGAGAAAACCTAAGGTGTAATTTCTAGACTCTTTGAAACTGCAGTAGCACTGGCAACAGCTCTAAGAGAGATTTCTGGAAGCTTGGCTCGTGATCTATTTCTTGGAACCTTCCAAAAACTCTAAAGTCCATTTAATGCACACCTCATGTTGTGAGATACACACACATACACACACACACACACACACACACACACACACACACACACACATATATATATATATATATATATATATATATATATATATATATATATTAAAGAGGAGCGCCAAGGATATGTTTGATAGAAGTTCAGTACGGTGAGGTGGGAGGAGTGCCTCAGCCGGCCCATGTGGAGGTATCCCTTCCCCCTGAGATACCAGCCATACAAGTATAGAATAGAACAGAGTTTATTTAGGGCACAGGAAGGGGAGTTGAAGAGGGAATAGAGACAGAGAAAGCCAGACAGAGAGAAAAAGGGGAGGAGAGGGAGAAGAAGATGAAAGGAGAGGTCGGCCAGGAACACATGGATAGAGCCACAGCAAGAGAACAGCCATATGTAAAATAAGCAACTAGGCACAGACAAGTCATAGTAAAACCTACCCACCCACCCACCCACCAACTTGATGCGCTCTCCTTCTCCCTCTCTCTCTCCCTCTCCCTCCCCCTTCCTCTCCCTCTCCCTCTCTCCCTTTCTCTCTCTCTCTCTCTCAACCCAAATCTAATTTGTGCCATCCAAATATTCTTGGGCTTGCAGCCTGCTCTGGAGCATGTATCTACCTACCAGGGGTCACAACCTTAACAAAACCTGTTACATCCTGTCATAGCAGCCCTCAGTGACCAATATTTCCTCAGAAGTGGGTGAGACTTTGTATCCATCTTTCCCAGACCCTTGCTGGTATTTTGTCTAGTTTGAGCTTTTCCAGGGTCTTGTTATGCTACCACGACTTCTGTGTCCATAGGTGCACCTAGCCTGTGTTCTTTCTTTTTTTTAGTCTATTCTTATTTTATATATATGAGGGTTTTGCCTGCATCATATATATGTGTGCCTAGTGCATGCAGTTCCTGCAGAGGCCAGAAGAGGGCATTGGATCCCATGGGACAGGAGTTGCACAGGTTTAGCTATCTCCTACATTCTAGAAACCCAACCCTGGTCCTCTGCACAAGCAGCCAGGGCTCTTAATTATTCAACCATCTCTCCAGATACCCTGCATTCTTTTTTGTTTCATTTTTACTTATTTGGTGTGTGTCTGTGAGGCTGCGTGTGTGTATGAATTTGAGCAAGTGAAATTGAACACATGCCATGACATGCACAGGGAGGCCAGAGGAAGGCTTTGGGAGTTGTTTCCTTCGACCACGTGTGTCCTTCAGGCCAAACTCGGCTCTTTATGGTGGGAAGCGCTTTAGCTACAGAGGCAACTCTTCAGTTTTGTATTTTCTGTGCCTGGAGACTCGGAAGATATCTAAAAACTTGTTTAAAGTGATCAATGAGAATGGAAAATAGCAGAAAAGAGGGGCTTTTTTTGTTTTTGTTTTTTTGGGGTTTTTTTTGTTTTTTCAAGACAGGGTTCTCTGTGTAGCCCTGGCTGTCCTGGAACTCACTCTGTAGACCAGGCTGGCCTCGAACTCAGAAATCCACCTGCCTCTGCCTCCCAAGTGCTGGGATTAAAGGCATGCACCACCACCACCTGGCGAAAAGAGGTATTAGGAAGGGTCAATATGATCAAAGTACATTATATATGAATGAGAATCATTTATATGAAGCCGCAGTGAAACTTCTTGTGTATACTTAATATGTTCTAATTTAAATTTTTTCTAAACCTTGTTGAGAAAACATTTGAGAAGCCAGCTGAGCATATCTGATATGGATATAAGATAGGAATCAAAATTACCAGCTCTGTCACATAAAACCAGATTACAGAGATAGCCTGGCTTCCAGCATTTTCTTCACCATACCATATTATAGACCACTTGCTATGATTATTTACATGGACCAAAACTTGTCCCAAATGAGTTTGAAGACCTTCCAACTAAGGAGCAAAGCACAGTGGGCAAACGCTAGGTGAAGGGGACGAGTGTGGAGAAAGTGGAGTAGGGCTGGCTCACACATGGTCCATCATTTCTGCCCACTTCAGTTTTTAGATGCACCGTGCATCTGGACCACTTCCATGAGCAAGGGATAAGAATGCTAGGAATACAGTGAAAACCAAGACACCTTCCAGTATTTCTAGGAAATCACTAGTCTTTCTTTAAAAAAAAATTATTTTATTTATATGAGTACATTGTAGCTGTCTTCAGACACACCAGAAGAGGGCATTGGATCCTATTATAGATGGACCACCATGTGGTTGGTGGGAATTGAACTCAGGACTTTTGGAAGAGCAGTCAGTACCTCTTAACCACTCAGCCATCTCTCCAGCCCATCACTAGTCTTTCATGAGTGTTATATGACTTTTTCCTTGGGACTCATGAACAGATGTATTCACTCCAAAGAAGGCACCAATGATGGATAATGTAATAATTTCACCGAAGTCCAATTGGTGAGCCAATGTGTCGATCAGGATTACTTCGAGAGCATGGCTGAAGGATTATTTACAGAAGCATAGATGACTCAATCTGCATCACCTGAAAGCTGTCCCCAGTAGGCAGCAACTCACAAAAGCTGCTTTTCCTGAGGCTCCCTATGCAACAAGCAGGCAGCTTACTGATTGGCCAGTCAGGGGTCTCCTCTGTTCAGGAGTTGTTACTAGTCCTATTAACCTTGGGGAGAGACCTTATGAATCTTATCTCAGGATCTTCCAAGTGTTATCACTTATAGAACAAATACTCCAACTTGGAGAAAATAACTACAAACAACAGGCTTCAAGGATTGAGACACAAATAAAGGCTTTCCTATGTATCAATCGTCCTCCTGAGACAGCGTTCCACTGGGCACGTATTTGTTATCTAGTGTCTTAGTGTCCTATTACTGTGAAGAGACTCCCTGGCCAGGGCAGCTCTTATCAAGAAAAAAACATTTAATTGGGGCTGTCTTATAGATCCAGAAGTTTAGTGCATTATCATCACGGCTGGAGGCATGGCAGCACACTGGAAGACTTGGTGCTGGAGAGGAGCTGAGAGATCTCCATCCAGATCAGCAGGGAGCAGAAAAAGAGAGTGCCATGGGGCCTGGCTTGAGCACCTGAAACTTAAAAGCCCACCCTCAGTGACATACTTCCTCCAGTAAGGCCACACCTACTCTAACAAGGCTATGCTTTCTAATAGTACTAATAATACTACTCCCTACGGGCCTCTGGGGGCTATTTTCATTCAGACCAGGAGTTTGCCTCTGAACACAAGAATCTCCTAATCTTACCTTCAATTCACTTATTCAGTGACTATTTCCCGTTACTTGTGTTAATTCCTGCACCAAACAGGTGTTCATATATGTTGTCCTGGTTCCTGACTGGCTGACACAGAGCACCAGGAGTCTAAGCTCTTCCTTTTTCCTGGTCTTCATACTCAATGAGAGGGACGGCTGGAATTGCTAAGCTAGGTCCTCTGAGATTTGTTTTCAGCTTCAGGTTACAAATTATCTGACTTGCAAGAGTTTTAACTATAATAACTTTATTACTTACATAAGAAATGTGTGTGGCCAGCAGTTTCCGGAGGGACCATGATGGTACCTTTGAGGGATCATGACCTTTCCTTTGTTACTTCAAACCATCGTTGGCATTTGAGAACTTCTCATTCCATGACTACAGTATGGGCTGTAGAAACTCTTCCCTTTGAATCTTACCACCACAGGCTGTAAAGCAGGAGGGTAAGAGGGGCAAGAGGCTTCATTTTCATATATCCCTCTCCCATTATTAAGGAACGTGGTTTCAGAAATTCCTAATAGGGACTTCTATACCGGCTACTTTTAGGTCAACTTGACTTCAATTGAGAAAATGTTTCTAGAAGATGGGGTTGTAAGCAGCCAAGCCTGTAGGGCGTTTTCTTAATTAATGAGCAATGGAGGAGGGTCTAGTCCATTGTGTGTTGGGACACCTCTGGGCTGGTGGTCTTGGGTTCTATGAGAAGGCGGGCTGAGCAAGCTGGGAGGAGCAAGCCATGAGAAGCGAGCTAGCGAGCAGGACCTTCTGTGGTCTCTGCATTGGCTCCTGCCTCCAGGTTCCTGCCCTGTTTGAGTTCCTGTCCTGACTTCCTTCAATAATGAACAGTGACATGCATGCACAATCTACATAAGCCCTTTCCTCTCCAAGTCGCTTTTGGCCATGATGTTTCGTCACAATAATAGCTACCCTGACTAAGAGAGCCTCCCTTTGTAGCTTACTTGCTAGGACTTACCACAGCAGTCGCTGCTGAGGGGAATGGGAATGGCTCAAGACAGTTAATTGTGTTTCACCTTCTGGTGCTGATTACCTAACTGCCCTGCCTCCACCAGAGCCCCTGCTCCCCAGGAGCAGATTCCAACTGTGCTAGTTTCTGGGATTACAAGAATGTAAACATCAGGCAACCTGTCCCTCCTTATCTTGACTATAAATTCCTCAGACATTTGCTAATTTAGCACATTTGCTTTTATGAGCTAGCCTCATACATGCCTTCCCCTGTCTAGTCCACACTGTGGAGTCAATACCAATCTATGTTAAAACGGAGTAAGGGAGAGAAAGTGGGGGAAAATTGCCACACAATGTGCCAAATGTTATAATAAGAAAAATTAAGAACCAATTACTTTGGCTCGGGGTGGGGGGAACCAATGTAAGACTTTTGGGTCTACATGTGGGATTTTCTGGTCTCAGTTTGAATTTAAGATTAAAAGAATCCCACTGTCCCAGGAAATATCCCCGCAGCACGGGCACATTCCTTAGTCAGAGGACACTTGCTGGATTAACATTCAGATGAAGAAGGGAGAGGCTGATTAACATGCCTCAAACCACAGGGGAGGGAACCCACCTGCGGGTAAGGAGAGCCCAGAGCACTCGTAGACACTTTCCAGGAATCAGGAAGCTGGGCCCTTAACATAATAAACCTGGACAAACGGAAGACACTCCTTGTCATAATCTGAGTCACCTAGGGACTGGACCTGGAAAGGTCAGACTTTGTTGCCCTTGTGGAATAAGTACTGTACTCAGCTCTTGTTTGGGGCTCTCTTGCCTGTATGAGAGAGAGAGAGAGAGAGAGAGAGAGAGAGAGAGAGAGAGAGAGAG
>NW_021620791.1:1718983-1727247 GCF_004785775.1 Grammomys surdaster | reverse complement strand
GAGAGAGAGAGAGAGAGAGAGAGAGAGAGAGAGAGAGAGAGAGAGAGAGAGAGAGAGGAGAGAGAGAGAGAGAGAGAGAGAGAGAGACCTAGTGCACTAGTTTCATTAAACCAAACCTCATGTGACTGCAGTGAGTCCTGATCCGTGTGCATTTATGTGTGTCCCCTGGCTTCGGATCTTAGAATCCAACACCAACAGACTAAGTTTTTGGAATAGAATAGTCTCAAGAATTACAAGGAATTATTTTCAGAAGAGCTCAGTTGGTTTGTGAAGGATGAACAGGAGTCTGGTGGGTGACAGGACACGGGACAAAGGGAACAGTGCTCACACATCCAGAGTTCTGAGAACATCTTTTGTTTGGAAAATGGCCAGCATTCCAGGGCTTGAGGAAAGCACGATACATACATAACTAAGAGTGGAGGAAAAGAGATGAAGATCAAAGAGGCCAGATTTTCATGGAATCCTCTCAGCCAAAAATGAAATTCAAACCAACAGCAATGGGAATTCAGTTCAATCTTCAAGTGCGGCTGGAGAAGTGATTGGAGGAAACCCCAGCGGACTTAATAATAGACTGTGTGAGGGACTTCCGGGGTAGGCGGGCGACAAGGTCCAAGCAGAGGACAAGAGTTGCTGAGAACACTCTGAAGGAGAGGTCTCCCCTGATGGGAGAGAACCGGTTCCATGTGGGAGGTGAGGGAAAAGACTGCTGTCAGTGATGACTGAGATTTGAACCTTGGGAAACAAGCTGAACAATGACAGTGCTTGCTAAAACTGCAGACCAGGAAACGCCCAGACAGAAAACCAATCCATATTGTGCAAAAGCAGAGCACACACATCCTGTACCTCGCCCAGCATGTGCTCACCATTTCACTGCATTTGGCTTCATTTTGAGTTCAGAGGCAGGATGACTCTTCTTGTGACGCACGCAGACACCGCCACCTAGTTTCTAGCACCATCTATGGGTAAGCCTTGGTAAATACCCTATTCCTGTACTACCTTATAAACCTATCAGAATAGATTGGGCCAGGTGAGAACTTGGGTCTATTAAACCCTCCTCAGGAAAAACAAAACAAACAAACAAAAAAAAAAACAAAAAAAAACCAAAAAAACAACAACAAAAAACAGCCCCAAGAATTTATGTAAGGTGCAACTCCCTCAATTGGCTGCTATAAAGAAGATGATATCAAATGATGTGATGATGAAGGTCCCCACTGAGCTGTCATCTGGCCACCTAATATGTACACCACCAGATCGACAGGCAGAGGACTCCCAACTGTCCCAGTGCTTCAGATGAGCTCAATCCCGATTGCTGACTCCGCCTACTTGAATTGCAGCCCATCCCCCTAAGCAAGTTCTGCACCTTGCCTCAGCAGCTCAGCTCAGAGGCCAGGTGACCTTGTGGTTTGTCCCCTTGGCTCCACGGCGATTCTCCACTACGCAGATAGGGTTCCGTATCTTCTTCCCACACCTCACCAGAGACTCTCTTTGCATCTTTATCATCTCTGTACCTCTGACTTTGTTTTAAAAAGAGGTATTTTATAATCGACTATGTATTGGTGCACATGTTTACAGGTGCCTGCAGAGACCAAAAAGAGGTCATCAGATCCCCGGGTGCAGGAGCTGCAGGCAGTTGTGTGCCTGTCGATGGGGGTGTGGTAACTGAACTCCAGTTCGCTGAAAGAAAGAGCAGCACTCACTCGTAACTGCCGATCCACCGCTCCAGCCCCTCTTATACCTCTTATAAGGCCCCTTTAAGTCCACTAAACTCTGTTGTGACCTCTTTAACACTCTGCAGCCTTTCTTTAATCTACATACATACATACATACATACATACATACATACCTAGAGATGTAGTTACTGTGTACTATATCATTTGAGAGTTATCGTTAATCATGGAGAGTGGAATAGATTCTTTTTTTTTTCTTTTGTCAATGGCCAATTATCAAGGGAAATCTTAACTAGTCCACAAATTGCAGCCAACTTAATTAACATAGAGTCTATATTTATTGTACTTCAATAAATATATATCTGGCATGGGGTGTTCCTAACAGTGTACCTCTTGATTCTGGAAGGGTTTCTAGTGATCAAGCAAAGCCTTAGTCACTTTTCTATAGCTGTGGAAAAACATCATGACTACGGCATGATTATAAAAGCAAGCATTTATTGGGACCTGCTCACAGATTCAGAGGACTAATCCATTACCATCATGGTAGGAAGCATGGTGGCCAGAAGCTGTTGTCCTGGAGAAGAAATACATCCTGATCTGAAAGTGGAGAGAGAGGCTCTGCCTGGTGTGGACACTGACACACTTCCTCCCACAAGACCACGCCTCAGAAACTCCTCAAAAAGTGCCGATCCCCGTGATTAAGCATTCCAGTATAGGAGTCTATAGGGCCATTTTTATTTAAACCACCACAAACTATGAGTGAGAAAATGCGTACAAATATACTCTATAAAATGCCTCTCTGAGCCGGGCGGTGGTGGCGCACGCCTTTAATCCCAGCACTCGGGAGGCAGAGGCAGGCGGATTTCTGAGTTCGAGGCCAGCCTGGTCTACAGAGTGAGTTCCAGGACAGCCAGGGCTACACAGAGAAACCCTGTCTTGAAAAACCAGAAAAAAAAAAAAATGCCTGACTGGTTAACATTTCCTAGTACAATTCCTCCTGGGAATGATATTTTTATTTTATTTTACTTATTTTATTTTACTTTAAGGCAAAGTCCCAGGTAGCCCAGTCTGGTCTTGTAGTAGAGAATGATCTAGAACTTCTGAATTTCTTGCCTTCATCTCCTGAGTGCTGGGATTATAGGCATGTACTACCATGTCCAGTTGAATGTCATGCTAGGGACTGGGTCCAGGACCTCATGCGTGCTGAGCAAGCCCTCAACTGAGTCATATACCCAGTCCCTATTTCATGCTTTTTTCCCCTTTTTATCATCCAAAATTTATAGACTACATGGAACTTATCTCGAGGATAATATTTTTAATAGATAAATGTGATAACTACTCAATTCCGAGAAAACAGCAAAATCACTTTGTACATTTTTAAAAAGTACTTACTTTTGAGATTATATCATTTTCTTTCCCATTCTTCCTTCGAAACCTCCTTGCTCTATCTAAACTTCATGGCCTTTTCCTTCCATTAATTGTTGTTGCTGTGTGTATGTGTGTGTATGAGAGAGAGGAGAGAGAGAGAGAGAGAGAGAGAGAGAGAGAGAGAGAGAGAGAGCCCATTTGTATAATGTTACTTGTATGAATATGTTGTTTGGGGGGCCAACCATTTGTATTTGGACAACCAACTGGTGTGCTCTTCGCTGGAGAAGACTATTTCTCCCACTTCCAACGTTCCTTAGTCGCCTGCACGTTTGTGGAGGTTTGCAGCCTCGGCTTTCCCTCATCCACTTTAGCATGTCTATTGTCCTTGTTCACGTTAAGTGAGAATTTGTATTGGTGAGACTTACTGGGAGGAGCTTCTGACATTCCTAGGAGATACAATCCCACAGCAAACTCCTTGTTCCTCTGGCTCTTAAAATCTTTCTGGACCCCTCTTTAACAATAGGCCTGGTATGTTGTAGGGTTATCAGCTGGGCTAGGCTCCATAATGACACTATTTCATTTATTGTGGTTTTCTGTAGTGCTATCCGTTTGTTGCAAAGAGAAGTTTCCCTTGGTGAGGGTTGAGGACTACACTTACCTGTGGGTATAAGGATTAATATTCAGAAGTGTTGCATTAAGTGATTAAGACACTCTAATTGTCCCGCATCGTGCATTCCTTGCTACCCGCCCCAATGTTCTGAGTTCCCGAATGAAAGACACACACACTCAGCCTTCTATTTTAATATGCCTTAAACAGCTCAAGGGCTGGGCCACTCCCAAACTTCCACATTGTTAACGCCTCCCCTCTGATACTCTGGAGTTATTACTCAACAAAATCTATATTTTGTCTATGCTATCCTCGTCCCAATGGGCGTGGGGGGAGCCTAGAGCCGGTCTTTTCTGGCTCTTATGTGATTGGTTCGCTCTCTCTTCTGCAGCTCTCAAGCTTGGATCTTATTCTTTTCTTGGCATGGCGATTATTTTTCCTTCCCTGTCCCTTGGCTCACAAATCCTAAAGTCCCACCTCTGTCTCTCTGCCCAGTCATTAGCCGCTGCCAACTTTATTTACCAATCAGAACCAACTGGGGGCAGGGACCCTCAGCATCTTACATGCAGATTCTTGGGCAATTTTGGGAACCCATTAACCCAATCCAAGTGTTAAACCTAATTCACAGCACAGAATGCAGTTAGAGATAATGCCGATCCAGAACAGTGGCAACTGTAGGTTCTCCTCTGAGACCTATGACTTCACAAGCTTTGGGCAGTTGGCTAGGTTTCCAGGACCAGGATTGATTTTCCTTTTGCTGAGTGAGTCTTAAATCCAGTTAGAGAGTTGTTACATTGTTACTTTGTACACTTTAAAACATTTAATTTTTGAGATTATTCCAACAAGATTATGTAGGCCACTACTGTACCCCTAGGGTAATCCTGCCACACTGATTGTTGCTGTGGTTCATAGGTATCTTAGAGTTTTACTGCTGCGAACAGACACCATGACCAAGGCAACTCTTATAAAGAATAACATATAATTGGGGCTGGCTTACAGGTTCAGAGGTTTAATCCATTATCATCAAGGCAGGAGCATGGCAGTGTCTTTTTCTTTCTTTCTTTGTTGTTGTTTTGTTTTTGTTGGTGTTTTGTTTTTTCAAGACAGGGTTTCTCTGTGTAGCCCTGGCTGTCCTGGAACTCACTCTGTAGACCAGGCTGGCCTCGAACTCAGAAATCTGCCTGCCTCTGCCTCCCAAGTGCTGGGATTAAAGGCATGCACCACCACTGCCCGGCGAGTTCTACATCTTTAGATGAAGGCTGTTAACAAAATACTAGCTTCCAGGCAGCTAGGAGGAAGGAGGGTCTTAAAGTCCACACCCACAGTGACACACCTATTCCAACAAGGCCACATCTACTCTAAGAGAGTCACACCTTCTAATAGTGCCACTCCCTGAGCTGAGCATACACAAACCATCACATTGCACTCCCTGGCTTGTTCAGACTTGAGTCTATGGGAGCCATACCTAAACATAGCATAATAAAAACACACTTATTCTAACTTCCAAACTCCCCATAGTCTATAACAGTCTCAACAGTGTTAAAAGTCCAAAGTTAAAGGTCTCTTCTGAGATTCATCCAATCATTTAACTGTAATCCTCAAAGCAAGACAGGAAACCAGCTGAGCAAACTACAAACTCTGCATCTCCATGTCTGATGTCAAAGCGGTCTTCAGATCTCCAACTCCTTTTTCATCTTTGTAGACTGCAACAAACTTCTTTCTCCTGGGTTGTTCCACTTCCTGTTAAGAGCTTTCCTCAGCTGATATCCTATGGCTCTGGCATCTCAAACATCTTGGGGCAACTTCAATGTTACAACTTCTTGTTTCAACGTCTGGGATCCACACATGATCTTCTGGGCTCCTCCAAAGGGCTTGCTTCACTTCCCCAGCTCTGCCCTCTGTAGCACTCTAAGCTCAGGTTGATCCACTCCACTGCTGCTGCTGTTCTTGGTGATCATCCCATGGTACTGGTATCTTTAGTACACTAGGAGCTTGTGCTGCAACTAGGCTTCACCAATAGCCTCTCATAGGCTCTCTTCATGGTGCCAAGCCTCAAATCCTTGGCATGATCCCTTCAGTCCTGGGCCATCAACTGCAACTGAAGGCCTTCACCAATGGCCTTCTGTGGCTTCTCACAGTGCCAAGCCTCAGCCGCTCTTCATGATGCCTTCATGCCTTCAAAATCAGTACCACCTGGGTGACTCTTACACATTACCAAGTACAGCTGCCTCACAAGGTACAACCTTGGCTATGTCTGGAACACAGCTTCTTTGTGCTCTCCGAAAACACTTCCCAGAAGATTTCACCTAGTGACGCTGGTCTCTTCTTAATCACCGCTAATTTCTTAGGACCAGCTCACCAGCATCCATTGTCCCAGTAATTGCCCACCGTGTTCTATGATATCATCACCAGCTTCCTCTTTTCCAACTCCTTCACTACCTAGGCTTGGCTGTCCTGAGTCTTGCTCTGTAGACTGACCTTGAACTCAGAGATCTGTATGCCCGTCTCCTGGGACAGGTGTGTTACCATCATGCCTGGATTTAAACCTTTCTTCACCTAGAACTTGCTCCCTCTCAGGCTGGCCTTGAATTTAGAGACCTGCTTGGCTTTATCTCCTGGGATAAAAGGTGTGTACCACCATGATATCCCTGAATCTAGACTAGCTGAGTAGGATCTTGCCCCAAAGTCCCATTCCCCCCCCCCTTTTTTAAATTGGTTATTTTCTCTTTTTTTTTGTGGTTTTTTTTTTTCAAGACAGGGTTTCTCTGTATAGTCTTGGCTGTCCTGGAACTCTGTAGACCAGGCTGGCCTCGAACTCTCGAACTCAGAAATCTGCCTGCCTCTAGCCTCCCAAGTGCTGGGATTAAAGGTGTGTGCCACCACCACCAGGCTAAATTGATTATTTTATTTATTAACATTTCAAATGTTATGCTGGGCAGTGGTGGTGCACGCCTTTAATTCCAGCACTTGGGAGGCAGAAGCAGGTGGATTTCTGAGTTCGAGGCCAGCCTGGTCTACAGAGTGAGTTCCAGGACAGCCAGGACTATACAGAGAAACCCTGTCTCAAAAAAAAAATTTTTTTTCAAATGTTGTCCCCCTTCCAGATTTCCCCTCTGCAAACCCCTTATCCTCCCCCTCACCTCTATGAGGGTGCTCCCCCATCCACCCGCCCACTCCCACCTCACTGCCCTAGCATCCCCTACTCTGGAACATCAAGCCTTCATAGGACCTAGGGGCTCCCCTCCCACTGATGCCAGATAAGGTAAGTCTGTCATCCAAATATTCAGGAGGTTGAGGCAGGAGGATTATGAGTTTGAAGTCATCAAGGTCACCAAGATACTGTCTTTTAAAAAAAGCAAGAAAGAAAAAAGAAAATATTGGATATTGAGTCAGAGCTTTTTCTAAAGGGACTAAAGCGCTACAAATAAAGATTTGTTTTCTAATATAAAAAAAAATAGCCAGAGTATAAATAAGGTCAAAGAGCAAATCACTAAACTGGCTTAGAAACAAAACACAGACAAAGGGTCTGAACTTCACTCATATAAAACAATAATGTCAAGAATCAGCTAGGAAAACAATTTAATAAAAAAAAGCACGAATAGAGAATTATTCTCCATTATTCTGCAAATAATGCTGAAATTCTGGGACAATTTTTGTCCTCAGATAAACAGAGATTTAAAAACCACAACCTCATGCAGTTTTGGCCAGACCTTGGGTGGGGGTGGGGAAGGATGGGGAAGCCACGGTGCTGAGTGGGGACAGAACACATTGTCTTATCAAAATTCAAACTGTTTTTTCTTTGCCACAGCAATTCAACTTCTATAGAAATCTCTTCAGACATATATGCAGAAAAAAGTTCTGTTCCCAGGTGGAAAGTTCTCGAAATAAATCTCTAAGTGGGCAAAGTGAACTATGGCAACTTTGATGTATTGCTAGTATTCTGTTATGGGGGAACTGAGACAGATCCAGAATCTATATTTGTTGCATGTGGAATCAATACATGTTGGGTATAAGATATGGCAGATAGACGGTGGAGAGTCATGATCAATATTTACTCCATTTTCAAAATCACATCAACAGTAGTTTGAAGCAAAGGTCTCTGAGTTTTAGAGGACCTCACATGGCTTCCCTGTTTACTGGATCAAAGTATCCACATGGCCAATGGGATTTTCAGGATGATTTCACTCCTTGGCTGTGGGACGTCCATAGAGCAGAGTCTAACGTTGAGTTTCTCTCCTGTTCCCTTGGAGAGCCGCTTTGCTTAGTGATCTCAGCTGCACGGGATTCTCCACTGTGTCAGCAGGTGGCTCCAGAGGCAGCTGTTTGGTAAGACTGCAACAAAATGGAAGCTGTATTGCAGAGCAAGCTGACTGCTTAATCTCGTGGTCTCCAAACACTAGGGGGAAAAAAAAGCAATATTGTGTACATTCTATGTATCTCAGACAACCCTGGGTGTAATAGAGGATTGTGACACAGATATGTTCTAATGTGAGCCACATTACATAAATACAATTATGTAATCATATGTATTGTGAGAGAGAAAAACATGTGCAAGAACAAGGGAGAAGGGGAAGAGAGAGAGAGAGAGAGAGAGAGAGAGAGAGAGAGAGAGAGAGAGAGAG
>NW_021620791.1:1632531-1718973 GCF_004785775.1 Grammomys surdaster | reverse complement strand
GAGAGAGAGAGAGAGAGAGAGAGAGAGAGAGAGAGAGAGAGAGAGAGGAGAGATTGGTTAATTTTTCTAGGAGCTCCTTGGTCTAAGCTTGGCTGTCCTGGATCTTGCTCTGTAGATTGACCTTGAACTCAGAGATCTGCTTGGCTTTATCTCCTGGGATTAAAGGTGTAAACCACCATACTTGACAGTTTGTTAGTCTCAGATGTTCTCAATGTAGTACCCATCCCACTACATGCCAATCTCCTGTCAGAGGCCAAAGGAACAAGACTGGAAAGTCCTGCTGATGTGCAGGAAAATTCTAACTCTTGGCGTCATACATGTCTCTACACAGAGATCTGGGAGAGACACTGCTGTGACTGTCCTTTTCCCTTATCTCATAATCAACCACTCACAAAATTGACCACACCTCCTAGGAGTCACTCTTAGGTATGTTCCCTACTTGAAATCCCATGGCCACTTGCCTTGGCCAACCCCAACCTCACTTCACACCCAGGTTATAGGGGAGGATGTGGGAGGGGCAAGAATAGCCTTATATCTTTGTTTTGTTTTGTTTTTTCGAGACAGGGTTTCTCTGTGTAGCCCTGGCTGTTGTGGAACTCACTCTGTAGACCAGGCTGGCCTCGAACTCAGAAATCCGCCTGCCTCTGCCTCCCAAGTGCTGGGATTAAAGGCGTGCGCCACCACTGCCCAGCATAACCTTATATCTTAATTGCCCTTCCTCAATATTAAATCAAATGGTAATGCACATGGAAAGCTCATACCACTGTGCTGGCCACAATAATAGGGGAGTTTGTATTCATGTAGAAATGGCTTGCAAAAAAACATCCTTGCTAGTGTGTAAGATACAACTGCAACCCAGCTGCAAGAGCCTTCTTTGTTGACTGCT
This sequence comes from Grammomys surdaster, assembly GCF_004785775.1. Classification (NCBI taxonomy): domain Eukaryota; kingdom Metazoa; phylum Chordata; class Mammalia; order Rodentia; family Muridae; genus Grammomys; species Grammomys surdaster. The sequence goes on along the minus strand of NW_021620791.1, from coordinate 1,718,087 downwards.
TGTTAGATAGACATCGTCTTTAATTCCCCTGCAGGAATTCCTCATTAAATGCCTTTCCTTTAGATCCAAGAAGACAATGTTGTAGATTCAATGATATTCGTTTGTCTAAAAAGGTATTTACCCCAGGGAAGCAGGACATAAACAATGACATAGGTCTATCTCTAGTGCCCAGTAACTAGCTAGCCCCTTGCTTTCGGGCTCTGAAACGGAAGGTGATTTCAGCTTTGTCTAACAATGTGATGTGTTGGGTTTCTAAGAGTCAATTTTTAAAAGCATTTGTCTCCCAAACTAAACAAAACAAAAGAAAAACAAACAAACAAACAAAAAAACCCTGTCCTACCTAATACCAGGAAAAAAAAAAAAGGACCAAAAATGGCAAGTGAACGAATGTTTCTAGCCAATTAGACAAAGAATTTTCCCAGGACTGCAGGCTGGGAGCATTTGCCTTAGTCTCTCAACAGTTAGAGATTGGCTGTTGTAGACTCAACTTGGTAAAAATTATATGTTGAACCTTTCTTCCAGGAAGACTGAATGTGGAGGTAGAGCCCTCAGAGAGGTGGTGAAGTGTGATATGAAGATATATGGGTAAACTAGACACAGGGGACACACATGCTCAGAGCAGAGACCATGTGAGTACACAGTCAGAAAGTGGCCACCTGTGGGCCAGAGAGAGGCCTCAGGAGAAATCAGCCTTGCCACACCTTGATCCTGGACTTCTGCTCTTCAGACCACAGAAAGAAATTTCTGTTGCTTAAGTCACCCAGGGCTGTGCTTTGTTAGCTCTTTGTTGTTGTTTGTTTCGAGACAAGTTTCTCTGTGTAGCCTTGGTTGTCCTGGAACTTTCGCTATAGACCAGGCCGGCCTCAAACTCAGACATCTGCCTGCTTCTGCTTCCTGAGTGCTGGGTTTAAAGGCATGCACCACCAACAGCCCCCTCCCCTGCTAGTGTGTTTTTTTTAAACAGTAGCATTAGCAAACTAAGAAAGGAACAGAAATAGGAACACCCCCCAGAGGTACAGTATAGTAGCTTTTGCACCATTCAGTATGACACTGTTCCAGCATCAACGGCACTGAGAGTCTCTAATCTGGCCTGGATTCCTCATTGCAAAATCTGGATGTGTCTTGAAAAAAGGACCCCCATCCTATTCCACCAGTCTTTACCAGACACACAGCCCAGGCCTATGAACAGCCAGGCTCTGACACCTGTCCAATTAATTGTCCATTGTTTACAAAGTTCACATTTGATCTCACCTCACCTGACATATACCATGCCTAACTTATTACAGAGAGGTAGGTGATCACAGAAAGACAGACCTGAGTGATATTTAGGTTCTGATTTGGCTGCAAGACACTAACAGCATCCTTGGAAAATGTACTGTCTCAAGTCCTCTGGCATTCTGAAAACTTAGAGCCCAGTCAACCCTCCTTTGACTGTGGGAAACGGTGCGGGGAGTGGGCTGGGGTGGGCAATGCTTCAGCTGAAGGTGAAGAACTTTACATTTTTAAACACAACACTGGGAGGGAGGAACCATTGGCACCATTTTCCTTTCGTTATCATCTTGCCTAAAAATTACACTCCAGCAACCTACTATCTGACATTTCATCTTAGATTAGTTGTGTGTGTGTGTGTGTGTGTGTGTGTCTGTCTGTCTGTCTGTCTGAGCACATGTGTGTTATGCATGTGTGTGAGGATATATTTGCCTGTGAATGTTGACCTGTGTGAAGATCAGAAGTCAGTATCTAGCCCCTGGTGTTTTCCCGGGTCACTCTCTCTGTTACGTTCTGTCTCTCCCTGAAGCTGGAGCTGATTGGCAAGATGAGCTGGCCATTTGCCTTCGCTCACCCACATCAGTCAGGGTCACGGGCCTGAAAACACAAGGCCATGCCGTTTTCCGTTTGTTCCTATGGATCTGACCTCAGTCTTCAAGCTTGCATGGCCAGTGCCTGACTCACTGACCCACTTCCCTAGCCCTAGAATGTCAACTCTATGAAGAAGTTCTCTGTCCCGTCCTCCCCTTTGCATGTGGAAGACTGAGCTCAGGACGTTGCACATGCCAGGCAAGCACCCTACTCTCTCCCCAGTTTTTTGCTTCTTAGGTATTATTGTAGTCACAGAGTCTAAAACAATGCCTCTCTGCTCAGTGCTGAATGCATGCATGCAGGCAGTATCCTCTCTCTTTGTGGCCCTTCCACTTCAGGAAAGAGAAGAAATCCATTTAATCTGAGAGGACATCAAAGCTGTTTGAAGCCAGTCACTGAATTTTCTCTCCTTGCAGAAGAAGAAATCCCGGGTCTGGCTTTGTAAAGCAGCATCATGAAGGTTCTAGGAACAGTTTTCTGACTTACTACTCATTGTTCTGCTCGCCATGTGCATGCCCAAAGAGTTCCTTTGTAAGTCTTACAATGTGACAAATAATATTCGCCATGGTATCGGTCCCTAAGTGTTCAGGAAATGCTCAAGTGAAACACAGTGAGCGTGCCTGTTCCCAGCAGGTTTACTTGGGAATGCCTCCCTAACTGTCCTTGTCTTTGAAGGAGAGCCTCACAGGTGCTGTCACTGAAGGAATATATCATGTCACTGAAGGAAGCACTATTTCTGTCTTATCATTTCTTGGGTCTTGGGAAAATCATAAACTCGAAAAGAAAAAAGACATGACTCTGTAGAAGACAGTGCTACCAGAAAACCTGTGTACTCAGATCACTTTTGTTTATACAGTATTGAAACTTTTATAACACATACACATGTAAACATGTGAATCTGAACACACAAATGTGCACACACAAAATAACCACAGACGGGACTAGAGATGGCTCAGTGGTTAAGAGCACTGACTGGTCTTCTAGAGGTCCTGAGTTCAATTCCCAGCAACCACATGGTGGCTCGCAACAATCTGTAGTGGGATATAATGCCCTCTTCAGGTATGCATGAAGACAGCTACAGTGTACTTATATACATGAAATAAATAAATCTCAAAAAAGATATGATTCATATTTTAAAAAATACAAAAAATAATCACAGACATTTGGCATGTAAATCCAAACACATCCAACCTTACATTGTACACATTCACACACAGACACACACACATACACACACGTGAACATAAAGATACACAGTGAACTCACGCACATGCATGCACACAATAAACAGCTACAAACACAGACAAGGCACACAGAGGCACACATGAATACATACTCACCACATGCATATGCATATATACAAATACATGTACACAGACACATGCATGTGCACACACAGTCACATACACATGGACACACAGACACACTTGTACAAACACACATTCACACATATGCAAGCAAACATTGCATATATACGCATGTCCACACAATGTACATAGGCATGAACACATACACATGTGTAAAATGCACATATATGTTTATACACACACATGCACTCACACACATATACTGTCATAACAAGTATCAAGTGACCCATTTCTCCTAGGATTGGGACCATCAGGCTCTTTATTTTTATTAGCAGAACATAGTCCAACGTGTTCCTTGGAGGTGAGGTACATGACTATTAAATTAGGGAGAGAAAACAGGAAGGAGAAGCTCACAGTTTACAAGAACATCTGTAGAGAGCCAAGCTCACATGCAGGGCAAGTTACTTGTTACCTAGAATCATGGCAACTCTATGATGGATATCTTCACCTGCATAAAGAAGAAATGTCTAAGTTTTGAGCGGGGTGAAGGAACAATCTCTTGATCGTGTGTCTCTGAAGCAGTTATCCGGAACTAGTCAGCACCTGGACTACACGGGGGTCTGTGGTATGTGATCCTCTTGCCACAAGCAAGACTGGGGTCTGCTCCTAGGTCTGACTCTAAAAAGCACACCCCAGCAGGGATAAATACCTACAGCACAGTTGCCTTAGCCTCAGGTGGAAGCAGAGATACAGTGTGTGTGTGTGTGCGCGCACGCACACACACAGCACATACATGCCACACACACATCAGCTATGTTGAAAAGGGCCTGCAAGGGCTCAGAGCAGATGTCTTTTTCCTTTGGTATTAGACACATTATCTCTTTGTCTCTTTGACTCTTTGTCTCTTTTTCTCTGTCTCTCTGTGTGTGTGTGTGTGCGCACAGTAGCTGGCTATATCTCTGCTTTTTGCTCTTGTATCTGACAGTGACAGCTCTCCAAAGCTCAGGCAATAAAGCAGTGTTTGGAAGGTATAGCCCAAAACACAGAGGTGATCTATCTGCTGTGAAATAGGAAGAGGCTGAAGAAAGAGTCAGAGGGGCCAGCCTGGTGACTTGGGTCTGCCCACTGGAGAACAGATGGTTTGAGCAGTGTCGACTATCAGCATCTGGGGCTTCTGCTGGGACATGCAGATAGTGTCAGCTAAGAAGGCCATGATCTTTCCAGAGTGGGACATTAATTGTTCCTTGCTGACTGGCTGGATCAGTCATTGTCTAGGCACCATTGCAATCTCAGGGGTGACTACAGTATTTGTCATGCCAAGAACTTGCCCCTACCCACCGTGTGGATGCAGAGGTGCCAGGTGGCACAGCTGGTGATTCTAGGTCTAGCATCTTTTCTTTGCCAGGTGTTTTTTTTTAAATTTTTATTTACTATTGTTATAGCAACATAACAGTACATAATATGCTATTGTTATAGACTTTAAAAGACTTGAAACGGTTACCTGACTCGGACAGTGGGCACTGTGGATCTCCTGTCATTACTTCATTCGATTCTCAAACACACACACTACAGAAGTAGTCTGTTCAAACAGGCATGGCCACACAGAAAAGTTTATTCTCCAGAAGTGGTCGGTCTTCTTCAGCAGCACAATCCTGGTCCAAATTTTACTGGTTTCTGCTGAAAACAATGACTTCAACCCCATGATTCTCTCATTTCAACAATGAATACAGACTCCCTCCTGGTTGATATCACAAGGTGACGGGCTCTCTGGGAACTCAAGATTCTGGGAATTCTGAGGTGTTTGCTTATACCCCCAAAGCTTATCAAGCAACAAAGCCACTGTGTATAGAGTCCTGGCCTGAATGGCTTGTCATCAGCTTGTTTTTACAAATGCAGTAAAGCATGTGTGTGTGTGTGCGTGTGTGTGTGTGTGTGTGCCGTCTGTCTGTCTATCTCTCTGTGGATCTGTTCACATACAGAGGTCAAAGATCAATGCCAAGTGTTGGGTTACTTTTCTAGTGCTGAGATAAAACACCAGGACCAAGACCACTAAGAGAAATGTTTATTTGAGCTTACAGTTCCAGTAGAATAAGAATCTGTCACGGCTGGGAGTCACGGCAGCAGGCAGGCATGGTGGCAGGAATGGGAAGCTTACACCTTGAACAGCCAGAAGGAAGCAGAGAGAGTAAACTCTGAAATGGCTTGAGTCTTTGAACTCCTAAAGCCACCATCCATGACATACTTCCTCCGACAGGACCACACTTCCTAAACCTCTTGAGTGGTACCATTAATTTGGTACCATTTATTCAAATGTGGAAGACAATGGGACATTTCTCCTTTAAACCATCACAGGTGCCCATCCCACTCCACCACCCAAACTTGAGCTAGGCCTTTCCCTGGACCTGGAGCTCACCATTTCAGCAAGACTAACTGGGTAGTGACTCTCCTGTCTCTGCCTCCCTAGTGCTAGGATCATAGATACACACTACCATGCCTAACTTTTCACTGGTACTGGAGATCCAAACCCAGGTCCTCATATTTCCATGGAAAGCACTTTATGGACTGAGCTATCTCCCTAACCCCAAAGGCACTCAATCTATAACTGTCCTTGCAGAGGTACCAAGGTACCCAAAAGCATCTGTCAGAATGTAACTGGGGGTGGGGAGGGGATTTCAAAATTGTTCATGCATTGATGGGCTAGAAAGGGAATGTCCTTTCCCAGTCGTACAGGGTGTTGCCCATCAGCTTTCAGCATTAAAAACAAAGAGGTCAGACTGGTATGAGAGCAGGTTAAAGCTGTTTCCCGGGTATATGTAGACAGCTGGCCAAAGTCAATGAAGGCTCACTGTGGCTTCTGCCATGGAGAATCCACTGTCAAAGCCATTTGAGCCTCAGATATTTGTCTTAGGATTTCAACTGTAGCGACCAAACACCATGACCCAAAGTCAATTTGGGAACAAAAGGGTATATACTAGGCCCATACTTTCAGATCATACCCCATCATTGGAGGAAGTCAGGACAGGAACTCAGATAGGGCTGAAACCTGGAGCCTGGAGTTGATGCAGAGGCCATGAAGGGGTACTGCTTACTGGCTTGCTTCCTATGGCTTGCTCAGCCTGCTTTCTTGTAGAACCCAGGACCACCAGCCCAGGGATGGCCCCACCTACCATGGACTTAGCCCTCCTCCTACACTGATCACTAGTTGAGAAAATGTCTTATAGCAAGATCTCACAGAGGCATTTCCTTAACTGAGACTTCATCTCCTTTCTCTCTCTAGCCTGTGTCAAGTTGACACACAGAGCCATCCAGTACAGATATGGTGTGTGCTAGTGTTTGCTTCTCTCGGCCCAGACAGCCTGCTGGCCTCCTGCTGTAGGCTTTTCTGCAAAGGTCTGGATTCTGGGCCTGAACACAACCTTTGCTGGTGTTACAGGAGTATCAGAAGTGGCAGAGAGTCCCGGGAGGTATGTTATACTTAGAGTTGGTGATTTTGATACACCCATGTAGGGACACATAGAGTGAGCCAGGACTTCCTGGTGGAGTGTCAGAAATCACGAGGGACCAAGGAAATTATGATTATCAGTCTGTCCAACAGAGCTAGTGCTGCCAGCCAGCACTGTCAGTGTCTCTAGAATGATAAACTGCCCTGACTCTTAAAAAAAAAAAATCACATTTTTACTCTGGGCTGCTTTCACATTGGGCTGCTTTTACTGCTAAGATATTAGAAAACATAAGACACATCTCAAACTTTTCAGTTACCACAGAGAGTGTTACTTTCCTGTTTTTGTGCAATTTATATTCACATCCGGGTAGGCTTGTCGAGTAGAGAAGATGGGGGTTGAACCCAGAGCCTCACGCCCACTGTTGCAAGCACTCTACAGCAGCGCTATACCTCAGCTCAACACACAAGGTTTTAAAATAGATCTGGTCAAGCTCACATGGAATATCGGATTCTACCAGTGGCTGTCAACTAAAAGTGAATCTCTCTCTCGGGGGTGTGTTGTTTTTGACGGTGACTAGGGGAGACGGGGCTGGAGGTGGCACCTGACATCTAATGGTAGAGGTCACTGCTGCTACTGAATGTCCTCAAAGTACAGGATAACCCCTCCCCCACAGTAAAGGCTAGCACATCTGAAACAGTGGGTAATGGTGTTCACTGTCACGCCCGGCAGCCTGAGACTGTCACACAGCCTCACAGGGTCCACACAGTGGTAGGATAGAGCCCACTCCCAAGAATTATCCTCAATCTTCCACGTATGTACTGCGGCACGTGTGAACACAGGCACACACTGTAAGAAGAAATCCCAGCACTGCTGAAATCCAGAAAGCAAGGCCGTACTTTTTACAATCACCTTTACTTCATCCTCGTGCTCAGAGTAATGATCTTTGAACCAATTTAATCTATATGTGTGGTTATACATTGTGAATACTGCATAAAACATATTGTCTAAGGTCCTTTCCTTTTTTGCTATCACAGGACACTTGAGACTTGGAAGTTCAGTTTTGAAAAGAAGTTTCTTTTGCTAGAAGCTCCAGAAGCCGGGAATTTGCAAGACTGTGTGGAAACATCTGGTTAAGAGCCCCACGTGAGCGGATTCGTCTAGTGAGAGCCCCATGCTGTGCTCTAACAGGGCAGGTAGCACGGCTTGGTGGACAAGCAATAGCAGTGACTGGGTGCACATACAAGAGAAGGCAAAAGGAGCCACACGCTTTCTGCTTATTCACTCATTCATTCATTCATTCATTCATTCATTCAAAGGGACCCATGCCTGCACATTTTTTTATGTATTTATATATTTATTTGGTTATTTGGTTAGTCGAGGCAGGGTTTCTTTGTGTACTCCTGGTTTTCCTGGAATTTGCTCTGTAGACCAAGCTGGCCACAAACTCAGAGATCTACCTGCTGCTGAGTGATGGGATTAAAGGTGTGTACAACCGAGCCAGAGCCTGAGCCCTGTGCTTTCTAGGAGTCCAGCTTCAGGATAATTGGTTCCTGGGAGAATTTATCCAGTCTCCCAACACAGTTATGGTAGCAATCGAATTTTAGCCAAGTTTTGGCAGGGACAAGCCACCATGACAAGTGTGTAATGCCGCATGGAGTCGATTGGAAATGATTTACGTAACTTTGCTCTATTGCTGGGCACTAAAGGTAAGATATTTTGTTACTAAAAACAGCACTGCAATGAACATAATGCAAATTTCTTAATCTGAGCTGTTTCCTTGGAAATCATTCCTGCTTGTGATGTTCTACGGCATTTGGCACCCACCACAGACAAGGAGACTTTTTTTTTTCAATAAGTAGTCTACATTTTAGTGTCCAGAGCTGTGACTAGCTAAATTTGCAGTATGTTAAGATTCCACAAATGTTTATGTAGCAGAAGTCTAGGTTATTATTTTAGGAAAGTATATTCATTGACATCTTGTTTACAGTGACTTTTAAATACCAGGATGTATATGTGTGTGTTTTCTATTTTGAATATATATATGAAATATACATATATTAGAAATATATATATATATATTTCTAATGTTCTCATTTCCTCAAAATTAATTTACGACTATTGTTTTTCCATAAACTGGTTCTTTTTTTCTTTCTTTTTTCTTTTTTTCTTTTTTTTTTTTTTTTTTTTTTTTGGTTTTTCGAGACAGGGTTTCTCTGTGTAGCCCTGGCTGTCCTGGAACTCACTCTGTAGACCAGGCTGGCCTCGAACTCAGAAATCTGCCTGCCTCTGCCTCCCAAGTGCTGGGATTAAAGGCATGCGCCACCACTGCCCAGTTTTATATATATTTTTAACCACATTTTAGTCATGAAAGAGGTTGTTTTATAGTTTTGTTTTGAAAAATCTCTCTCTCTCTCTCTTTCTCTCTCTCTCTCTCTCTCTCTCTCTGTGTGTGTGTGTGTGTGTGTGTGTGTGTGTCTGTGTCTGTGTGTGTGTATGAATGCTCATAACACCAAATAAATCCCAGGAGCTAGAGTTACCGAGTGGCTGAGAATCAAACTTAGGTCCTCTGCAAAAGGAATATACTTTCTTAAGGACGGATACATCTCCAGTTCCTATAATTTCATGTTTAAAACTGTATGTGTATGTGTGTCTGTGTGTGTGTGTACACGCATGTGCCCACACTCTTTGGTTCTCTCCTCCCACTTTATCCTGATCATCAGACCTGAACATCTGGACCTGCTGTGCCATCTTTACTCAGACATGAAGAGGCAGAGGACAGCAGCCAGATGCATACAGGAGGGCAATTATGGAAGGCAACTCAGGAGACAATCCTGTGCAGTCATGACCCACTTGAGCTCTGTTCAGATGACTCTTCCTGGTAGACTTCCTGTTCTGGGTTTGCCTCTGTCTCCCAAGAAGTACTAAACTCCCCCTAGCTGTCTCCCCACACACCCCCTGCCCCCTAAACCTCCGAGGTTTCTGAGAGGCCTTCAGAGTGCCACTTCCTGCATCTACCTCAGATAAGTCAATTCTAGGACCCTTTATTTGATAGACTAATTCCAATTCAATGAACCATCTCTGCTGGATGAATTCAGAGTCGTGTCAGGGCAGTAACCCGCAGCTGTCACTCCTGATTCAGGAACAGAGTTAGGGAGATGCCCTTTCAGTTCTCAGCATCTTACCTGCCCTGGTGTAGAACCTAGGCTCTTTATCAGCCAGGTGAGGGCACAAAAACCTATGCTTTTTTCCTTGTGAGCAGGTAAAAGCAAGAAGCTACAGACCTCTCAGTCTCACTTGTCTCTTGTTAAACCTCTACACCAGGTATGGGGGGTGGATGTTTTAAAATACCAGCAGTTTTGCCCATCCAAAGAGTCTGTGTTTTCCACGCCTGTGTTGACCAGTGTCCTCATCAAGTCCCAACTCCACCTTACACCTGAGCCGTGGTAGTACCCATGGTTCTGCTGATTCCTCACCAACTGCCAGTTTATTTTCTGAAAAGATTTATTCAGAGCTCCTCCAGAACTGTGTCCACTAAGGAGCCTTCATGTAGCATGCATGTGCACACATGAGTATATGTGTGTGTGTTTATGAGATATATATGTTTGTGTGGGTGGGTACACATGTGGATGTGTGCAAGTATGGGTATGTTTATGTATCTGTATGTTTATACGTGTGTTCATGTGTCTGTGTATGTTTGAGATGTGTATATTTATGAATCTGTGCACACGTGGGAATGTGCATGTGGAGGTCAGAGGTCAGTGTCAGCTCTCTCTCTCTCTCTCTCTCTCTCTCTCTCTCTCTCTCTCTCTTTCTCTCTCTCTCTCTCTTTGGTTTTTCGAAGTCAGGTGTCTTTCTCAATTGGCTCTGCACTTTTTTTTTTTTTGAGATAAGGTCTCTCCCTGACTCTGGAGCCCATTGATTGGTTGGCCAGTGAGTTCCAGGGATCCTGATTCCACTTCCCACATGTGCACAGCTGGGTCTGGATTTTCTAAGTGCTGAACATCCAGACTCAGATCCTCTTGCATGTGTGGCAAGCACTTTATTGATTCAGAACATCTCCAGCCCCTCATGTGAGCACTCGAACTTGGTTACACCTCATCTCTCTCGTCGTGCATCCCTCTGTCTGTTGGCATGGATACAGCAACTACAGAAGGTATCTGCGTATCAGGCCATTAGGCAGGATGCTTGCCATACAGTAGATCAGAAGTTCTCAACCTGTGAGTTGAGACTCCTGGGGTCAAAAAACCCTTCCACAGGGGTCACTGAAGACCATTGGAAAACACAGATAATATGATTCACACAGCATGTAATTGTGGTTCATAACAGTAGCAAAATTAGTTATGAAGTAGTAATGAAAGTAATTTTATGGTTGAGGACATCACACCATGAGGAACTGACTTGAAGGGTCACAGCATTAGAAAGGTTGAAAACCACTGCTGCAGATGGCTGTCTTACAATTATAAAGTGGTAGAAACTGTCAGAAAAAAATAGAACAAAGGGTCTCCAACCTTAAGGTGACATCACCTTGGGGTGCGCAGTCTGACACGGGCATGATGATTAGTAATATAAGACATGGTGTTCACCTGTGTTTTCCTATTTATATAGTCTCAGTTCCTCCCTTTCAAAGTTATAACCATATCAGAGCAAAGATCACGTTTCCCACTAATTGTATTATTTTTTTCAGAACACTTGCTTTGTCAGGAAAAATGTGACTATCCAGTATATTGGTACTAAGGGGACAGTGAGTGGAGGGGTTGGGTGCTCGTGGGTAAAGTACAAAGTATGGAGAGTGTGGGTTTAGTTAAGTGCCAGCTAGCCAGAGGATAGGAAACAAGGTCACATAGCTCCTTAAAGACAGATGAAGCAGGGACTCAGTTCCCACGGATGCATCCCTGAAATGTCCGCCTTACCCTACCCTGGTCTGTAGGATCCTGAAGGGCTGCCATGCCCTGGCTGAGACTTTCCATGTGCTGCTGTCTACTAAATAACATTCTGTGGTTCCTCTAAGATCTAAACATCCTGATGTAGGCATGGTGCCCCAGGAAGAGAATTTACACTTGACATCCTATTGCCCCCCAGTTGAGTTCCTGTTTTTCCTTGAGTTTGTGTTTTTCCTTCCCTGGCTTGGTGTATATATTGAACCTGCCTAGTTAAAGCTTTGGCATTCCCTCATAATGAACGACCCGAGTCTGAGTCTTTCTTTAATCCCCCAGGCCTATGCCCAAGCTTGGCACCGTGGCAGCACTGGAGCTGTCAAGTGGAGGTCCCACCGAGATTGGGAAAGTTAGGAGAACCTGACGGGATTGTTCCTGAAAGAAGCCAGCCAGCCGGTGCAGTGAGTAGAACGTATTGGAGAAGCAGCCTAGGATCAAACTGAAAGTAGCGCTACTGAGTGTGAGTTTTGATTGCGTCATGGGTTTGTAAGTTCCTTCCTACGAGGATTGTCATAGGACGATGCAGGTAAGGAATCCTTGTAAAAGGTGAAGAATAGCTACAGCTCTGAGGATGAGGAAGAAACTTTAGAAAAGAAATAGCTTATTTAAAGGAAAAATTAAAGAAGTGCAAAGTCTGAAAGGGAGTGGATTGGAAAGGGGAGTGACCGCCCAGTAAAAACCCTTTTGTGGACTCTCCAGAGGCCACTGCTCCTCTGGCATGTGATGAATGCTCCCTGAAGGATTGGTGGGTAGCAGAGCCCATCCCTAAGAAGGGGGTGATTTTTTTCGGGTTCCAATTATGCTTATCCTGTAATGGAAATCCCTCACCCCAATAACCTTGGGCAAATGTTTAGGCAGCATGTGCCTTTGTCTTTTAAGGAATTAAAGAACCTTAAAGAAGCAGTTTCCTCCTATGGGGCCTTGGCACCCTTTACTGTGGCAATTTTTGAGTCCTATAGCACCTTTAATTTAACACCAGGAAATTGGCAACAACTATACCGTGTGACGTTGAGTGGGGGAGACTACTTACCTGGCAGGGGAGATGCATCACCCACTTCCCCCAGATAATTAAATGAAGAGGCTAGGGAATGCTTGAAAATGGTACAGGAAGCTTTTGAACAAGCTCATTTAAATTATGTAGACTATTCAAGGAAGCTGTTAATGTTACTCTTCAGTTATCTATGTTCAGAATATTAATGATACTTGTGTGCAGCCTCTCTATAGAGAGACGTTTTAGCAGGACTCAAACTGGCCAGAAGGCTCCTTAAAGGATGGGCTAGAGGTCCTTGTCTCTGGGAGTCCTAGCTTTTGGGGCAGCCACGGCAGGACTGATATTTCTTTGCTGCTTTCACAGACAGCAGATCCAGTCCCAGGCAGTTACTGAGCAGGTGCTCATGTTGCTGGCATGAGAGAACCCTTCTGCCCAGGTTTGGCTCAGCCTTTACTGAGAATAGTCAGTCAATGATGGGCAACTCCTTTGCAGTCCTTGCCTACCTAAGACAGGGGCCCTGAGGCTGGCAGGGATTCTCAATGACGGGTAATTGGTATTGATGGAAGATGACCTAAGACAGATGCTATTCACCTATAAAATAAAAATGGGGAAACTGTAGGACCCCATAGGGCTGCTATGTCCTGGCTGAGACTTTCCATGTGCTGCTGTCTACTAAGTAACATTCTGCGGTTCCTCTAAGATCTAAACATCCTGATGTAGGCATGGTGCCCTAGGAAGAGAATTTACACTTGACATCCTATTGCCCCCAGTTGAATTCCTGTTTTTCCTTCCCTGGCTTGGTGTATATATTGAACCTGCTCAGTAAAAGCTTTGGTATTCTCTCATAACGAATGACCCGAGTCTGAGTCTTTCTTTAATCACCCAGGCCTATGCCTGAGCTCGGTACCCGTGGCAGCGCTGGAGCTGTCACTGACCCCCAAGCTGTACCTCAGTGCAAATGGCTGGCACTCATGCCATGGCTCTCTGGATGGTGGATCTAAACGACCTCATCCATTCCAGACTCCCCTCAGACGATGCTTATCTTGGGGTTCAAAAGACAGTTGTTCGAGAGTCATTTATTGGAAGCTTGGCCAGAACCTTTAGTGGCATGGAGATACCTAACTCTCCAAAAATGTACTCTCCGCCCCTACTGTCTCTTCTCCATTTCAACCCTCTCCATTCTCACCCTCTCTTTCCCTACATGCCATGCTTACTTTCTTTATCCCTACCCTGGCCACCCTCACTTTCTCAATTCCTACACTTTTCACCCCTACCCTAACCACCCTTTCCCTCTCCACTGGTCCTCTCCACCTGCGTCCTCTCTACCCTATCCTCGCCGTTCCTAAACTATTCATCCCTACTTCTTCAAACCCTACAGTCTTCATTCCTATCCCCTAAATCCATACCTTCTCCGTCCTTAAACTCTCCACCCCCTACTTTTTCCATCCCTACCTCCTCCATCCATACCCTCTCCTTCCCTACTTTTTCCATCTCTACCCTTTTCATCCCTTGGGGCATATAGTAGTTCTCTACTGTACTACCCCGTCGGGGACCACCTTACTGAGTTGTATGCCCGCTTTCCCATTAAATTAGAAACATGTTGAACTTGGTCGAAGTGTCACTTCTGAGCTGGGTTTATGGACTCCTCATAGATGTTAGTAAGTGAATGACTGAAGTCCATGTGTGTTGGGTGGTTTTGTTTTTATTTTTATCAACTTGACAGAAGTGAGAGTCATCTGGAAAGAAGTAACCTCACTCAGATGAGGATTTACCTCCATCAGATTGCTCTGTGGGTGGTGCCATCCTGTGGTCCTGGTCCTGGATGGCACAAGAAAGCAGGCTGAGTAGAGCACAGGCAGCAAACCAGTAAGCAGCACCCCTCCACAGTCTCTGCTTCAGTTCCCACCTCCAGACTTTTGCTTGACCTCCTGCCATGGATTCCCTTCGTGATGGCCCCTTAAGGTGATATACACCCTTTCCTCCCTGAGTTGCTTTCCATCACAATGTTTACTTGTGATAAGAAAGCACAGTAGCAATTAACCCAGGAAAGTAATCCGAAGGCCTGGGTTGGGAGTGATTACTGAAACCGGAGGCAAACTGACAGGGATTGAAAAGTGGCGGAGCTGCCCAAGATAGGTACAGGAGAAATAGTAATGTGTTGTTGTTGTTGTTGTTGTTGTTGTATCAGCTCACCACTGTTTGAAACGACTCCAGAAGCTTCCCTTTTAACAGTGAAAAAGAACGTTTACTCTTTTTTATTTTAGTTTTTTGAGACAGGGATTCTCTGTATAGCTCTGGCTGTCCTGGAACTCACTCTGTAGACCAGGCTGGCCTCGAACCCAGAAATCCGCCTGCCTCTGCCTCCCAAGTGCTGGGATTAAAGGTGTACACCACCACTGCCCAGCTAAGAACGTTTACTCTTAAGAGTTGCCGGCAGCTTGGTGGTGAAAAGGGGAACAACAAGAGACAAACAATAAGTAGTTTCTGGTTGTGGTTTAGTGAGCTTTAGAAAACAAAAGCGCCAAGGAGACTGAGAGCAGCTGGCCCAAATAAAGGTGAAGGAAGAAGACTTCCTTGGGGAGGTGACATTTCAGCTGAGACTCACACGACATGATGGGGGAACGACTGGGCAGTACAAATGTCCCGACTTCGGAGACATGGAGAGGCAGGAAACATACAGGGGAATCAGACCAAGCAGGGGCACAGCGTCGTGGGGTGGAGAGGGAGAACGAGGCGGCACCTTCACAGAGGTCAGATCATAGAGGACAAAGTCGCCAGGGAAAGGAGCCTAGGGGCCACTGTGTGTACACTGGGAAGCCCGGGAGGGCTTTGAGCAAAAGAAATGATGAGGTCCAATTTGTGTGTTGAAAAAATCATCTGGGGCAGGAGTCGAAGCCCACAGTGGGTGGAGCCCCATTTCCAGAGCCAATGAAACATCCAATCAATTTCCGAGGAGAGTTGGGAACTAAAACAAGAGCTCACCGGCCGGCAGAAGTGTACAAGATTTTTGACTTCCTGGCTGGCTGATTTTGTAACCGCATGCTCTGAAAATCCTTAAGAGCTTGCAATTCTGTTTTGGGAGAGTGTGGCAATAAGGTAGAGAAAAAGATAAGGAACTCTGAGGTGCCGATTAGGGGGAGGTTGCTGAGGGACAGAACACTCCCCAGGTCTCTAGGGCTGCGGGGGGGGGGGAGGCGAGGGGGGGTTATAAGAGGACCAGCAGGTTTGGACTTGAGAATCAGAAAAGCCTGAGAAGCAGAAAGAAGGGAGAATGGAAGCTTTTGTATCTAATTACACCCATTTAGTTGTCTAGGCAGCCCCTTTATCATGCTGCACTTTGCAGCTCAGCTCTTTCAACAGGGTCTAATTACCTTGCCTAATTACCACCTTAACATCACTTACCCACATTCTCACTCTTCCCTTGAATCCCGCAGCAGGGCCCTCTGTGGACAGTGGGGTTTTATTAGCAACTTAAGATGCTACTATGCAAAGCAAGCTTGGGAAAGACTGCATTCTAAAAGGTAGTCATTGGAAAGCACTTGGTACAGCAACCCACAGCCTCCAAAACACACACACACACACACACACACACACACACACACGATTTGGGGCAGTCGTAGAAAGGAAACTGGTGTGAATGTAAGCAGAGAGCCATCTGAGACTCTGATCTTAATTTTTCCCGGCTCCAGAATACTGTTCTGTGAGTTTAAAGGGGTTTTTCTTTCTTCGCATCCAAGTACATAAATGCTGCGCTCAGCGTGCCATACCCAGCCAGTGTTAGAAAATAATTCTGCAGGAAAGAAATAGGCCATACGTCTAACCGGCTGAACGAAAAGTAGGTCATGGCCATAGCACAGGGCTGCTGGCCAGAGCCCTAGAGCCAGAAGGCAGCCATCTGCGAGGAGACAGGATAGTGTCTGTCCTCACTGTGCAGGTCCATTCTATTCTCCCTGCTATGAGCCTGCAATGTGACACTTACACCCCTAACATTTTGTCGATAGGATCCATCTGAGTCTTTTTGCTGGTTGCCTGGGCCAAGAGCTGTTCCTCAAGGCTTCTTTCTTCTACACACAGGATGGCTAGGTCATAGGTGGCTAGGAGGGTTGACATATCCCGGTATCCCAACAGGGCTCTGCTCTTCTTTCCAATACAGAAGTCTCACCTGCAGAGCCACCCTGATTTAACAACATTTCCTAAGTCACTTATTAAAAAGTCCCACTTTCCCTGTCTATGAAATAGGACACAACTCTTTCCTAGGTTTTGTTTTTTAGTTCAATTTGAGAATCATGGGTCTGCAGAATTCTTTTTTTTTTCTTTCTTTCTTTCTTTTTTTTTTTTTTTTCTAGACAGGGTTTCTCTGTGTATCTCTGGCTGTCCTGGAACTCACTCTGTAGACCAGGCTGGCCTCGAACTCAGAAATCTGCCTGCCTCTGCCTCCCAAGTGCTGGGATTAAAGGTGTGTGCCACCACCGCCCAGCGCAGAATCTTTATTGAACACGATGTTCATCTAGCAACTGCCTGGAAAGCTTAACACTCAGACAAACCATGTGATACCTGTATGTCTCCATTTCCTCATCACCAGTCTAGGGGTGACTTTGAAGGAGCTGTATCGAGGGCTTACTGGGGGGGGTGGGCTTGTAAAAATTGACTAACGCATTTGAACTGCTGAGGTCAAAGCTGGCCCACAGGGAACTTGTACTTTCAAAATTTCTTCCTGTCTCCAGAAAGCTGGACATCCATAACATACATGTTCAGGTATCTCCTATGTTTCTGAGAATGATATCTCTTGTGAATGTTCAGGCAGAAACAAACCACATGGATCCCTTTGTTACACTTGCCTGCGGGTAAAGGAGAAGTCCCATGAATTAACGTTTCCAATGAAGTCACTGGAAATTTAAGTTGAACAAACTTTACGAGAACAGGCTTGGATTAGTGCACTTGATGCTCCACTTTGCCGTCTCTCGCGACATTTGTGGCATCCCACCCCTCGGCTGCCCAGTTTGTTTCTGGAGGAAAGACGCTTCCCCCAAGGACACCTAACTCATCCGCTGACCAGTGGACAGCATCGAAATGTGGCCCAAGGGAGGGAGTCTGGTCCGTTCAAAACGGAGGCTCAGGAAAAGCCAGTGACAGGGGCTTGAGAAGACTGTCCTCATATGTGACAACTAATGAAACCACCTCAAAAAACAGAGTCTGAGGATTTTTTTTTAAAATTATTGCAAGTATTTGGTGTGTGTGTGTGTGTGTGTGTGTGTGTGTGTAACAGCATACATGTGAAAGTCAAAGGATAATTTGTGGAAACTGATTCCCTCCTTCCACCATGTGGGTCCTGAGAATCCAACTCTGGTTGGCAAGCTTGGCAGCAACTGCCTTCCCCACTGAGCCATCTCACCAGCCCAAGCCTGAGGATCACAATGTGAATTTTAAGCCACAGTGTCTACCTACAGAGCACAACATTTATATGCGTAGTCATATTGTTTTCTATCTACAACACCCCTGGGTGAAGGCAATGGTTGAAGCCTGCAATTTGGAACAAGGATCTGGAGAAGGAAACTTTTGGAAGTTGGTCATTTGGGGCCGGATGAAAGGAGATGGGATAGATACCCACTTCCACATTAACAAAGAACAGCAGAGACACTCACGTTGTCATTCGAGATATACCAGTCATGGGTGGGAGGTTGATTCTAGAGTACTTTGGGGGTATAACAAGTGACATCTCATGACAGCTTCAGGTAGCATTTTTCCTCAGCACATCTGGAGACATTGAAATCCATTGCCAGAACTGAAGAAGAGTCTCAGTGAGCTGCATCTCAGCTGCAGACTGCTACTGTGCTGAGGCCCAGCAGTTCCCTGAGCTGCTCACTGACCTGTTGACATGTGCATTGTTAGTGAGGGGAGAATTTCCTGAAATGGGTCCTTCTGCACCAGCCTGTATTTCCTGATTGTTGCAGGGATGAGACCACCTCTTTATATCAGCTGAATGTGGGACAATCATAAAGGGCATTTTATCTTCTGAGTGCATGCTGGTGTCAATGCCATGTGGGCAGATTAAGGGGGACACGGTCAAGGTCTTTCTCTACTTTTCTGCACTCACCGCCACTCTGCTATACTCCTGATCCAAGACCATGTGTATGGACCATGGGTCACGACAGATGAAACTTCTGATGCTCCTTGGTGATATCCTGGGTCAAGAGTCCTTCCTCAGAGGCTTTTTCCTTCCACTCACAGGGCATGGTGCCTAGTGGGGTTGACATTTAAGGCACTCATATGGCCAGACAGGGCTCTGCTCCCTATGTCCCTCCCTCTCTTCTTCTCGCTTTCTCTGTCTCCTTCCCCTCATCTCTCCATCTTTCCCTCTTGTATTGCACTCCGTTGATTTTTATCATGCACACTTGTTTCTGTGAGCATATGTCATGTGAGCCGCACCAGAACAGAGAGTCAGATCCCCTGGAACTGGAGTTACAGGCAGCTATGAGCCCAATATGGATGCTGGGAACTGAAGATGAGTCTTCTGGAAGGGCAGCATGTGCTTTTATAACCTCCAAGCCATCCCCTCATCCCTGTGTTTCTTATTTTAAAAAATGTTTTAAATTACATTTATTTATTTTGTGCATCACAAGGCACAATACACATGTGCAAGTCAGAGGACAACTTGCAGGGTCTATCCTCTCTTTCTATCATGTGGGTCCTGAGATCAAACTCAGGTTGTCTGTCAGGCTTGGCAGCAAGCACTTTTAAACAAACAAACAAACAAACACGCAAAAACCCTACTGAACCATGTCACTGACCCTTACTATTGTCAGTGTAAGTTGTTGACTCAAAGACACAAACAGCAAGATTCAGAGATGATGTCTTAGGAAGTACTGGTTAGATGTTAGGACATGGAAGATTTACGATACTATCTTTGTCCCCCAGAACCACTCCAGGCCCAAAAGCGTGATCCCCAGAAATGCCAAATGCAGCAAGTCCTGCACTATTTCTTGAATAGGGAGTGAATAGGGTACAGAGTGACACTCGTCCAACTTGCATTAGCGTGTGGCTCCATCTGACCAATCTGGACTCCATTTGGTTTCTATAGTAGCCTTCTAAAATCCTTCATCATTGTCTGCCTGGACCTCTGGTCTAGCTTTGGAAGATACAGGATCTGTTCCCAAAGAGCCTAGTGCC
Source organism: Grammomys surdaster (assembly GCF_004785775.1). Taxonomy (NCBI): domain Eukaryota; kingdom Metazoa; phylum Chordata; class Mammalia; order Rodentia; family Muridae; genus Grammomys; species Grammomys surdaster. Next base: position 1,698,385 of record NW_021620791.1, on the reverse strand, counting down.
TGATAGAGCTGAAAAAATATTTTTAATATAAAGAAATGAGTGTTAGACCGTGTTGGCACAGGCTAAATTCTGCTGTGGCAACAAATGGTGAGCTTGCAAGCTCAGAGGCTCACAACACACCTTGGTGTATCGGCACGTCTCTTGAAGTTGGCCTCAGCTCAGGGTGCCATCTTTTTAGCTATGGGACCTGTCACAGCTAGCAGCATCTAGTCTAGATGGTCTCATGGCATAGAGGGGGAAAACAACAACAACAACAGTAGAAAGAAGGAAGAACCAGCTGCTGGCTGGCTCACACCCCATTGGCCCAAACAAGTCACATGATCAGGCTTGACATCATGCTCAGCAGCCCTGGGCAGTTAACAGTTAACAGTTGGCAGTTAGTGGTTAGCACTCTGTCACAGTGCAGCAGACCTAAGGTCTTGACATTGGGCACAGGCAGAGGGGCAGAAAGTCAGGAGCACCCTAGAGCTTCTCTTGGCTTATTTTACTAAGAGATTTGAATTGAACCCATCTTTTTTTTTTTTTTCCTTTCCGGTCTCCTCGTGACTGTAAAGATGATGCTACAGGGGCTCTTTATTTTGAAAAGCAGCTGGGCTTGAAGTCGGGTAACTTGGGTTTGAGTCTTTCTCAGGTTCAGGAAGGACCAGCTATATAATTTTGAGTCATTTGGCTTCTCTGAATTTTAGTTCCTTCAGTTGTAAAACAAGGGCGGTTGTGAGAAAGGGAAGCCACTCTGTGAGCTGGATTGGGGGCTTCACAGATTCACTCTTTATGGTCATTTGATAGAAAATGTCTTTTCCCACCAATTAGGAAGCCATAAGGTTCTTCCATTGGCATGGAGATATAAATACAGAAAATTAATTGGCAGCAGCCAATGAGCTAAAGCTGGTACTGATCTAAAAAACTTTTAATTTTTTTGAAAGTTCTTTGAAAATTTCATACATGTATACAATGTATCTCAATCATCTCCACCCCTCTCCTCCCCCCAACCCCTCCAGGACCACCCCCATCACATCTCCCACCCAACTTCATGTTCTTTAAAAATATTTGGTTTATTTTTCTTAACCTATTGCATCAAATTTGTGCTGTCCACATGCACCTGGGCACTGTTCGGGCATGTTGAATTTACTGGTGGCCTTACTTCCGAAAGAAAAGTGTCTCTGCTTCCCCTGGCAGCCATCAGCTGCCAAAAAGCTCATTGGGTGTGGCATCTCCAGAGGCCCTTCTCCATCCTGGAGTTTTTCGTTGGCTTGATGTTATGCAAGTCCTGTGCACAAGGTAACCAGAGCTGTTGCAGCTTCAAGTATGGAATAGCCCCGCTGTCAACAGTATAGCATTTCACAGTTCTTCTGCGTTTCTCACATTCCTCCCATCCCTGCTTCTGAGACATTTCCTGAGTCTGGGAATGGGACGTTAATCTAGACACCCCATCTGCAGCGGAGCACTCACAGTTGCTGATTGTCAGCACTTTGAACAGTAATAAACTTGGAGTAAGTCAGTAATAAGGGATTGACCCCCCAAAATACTAACTCCTACCCAGTACAATAAGATGCTTCTCTGACCAAGGTTGGGAGCAGCACAGATATGGTAGAGGGGTTCCCAAGCAAGGTAGTCTGGCCTAAGCAGGCAGGGGAAGACATACTTGGTGCAGGGAAAAAACATTCCCAGGACCTGTGGGGGATGGGCTGGTGCAAGAGGCTGTGGAGTTGGCTCTTGAATTGAGGCTGAGGCTCTCTGGAAATGTGGGAAGCTAGCTGGGTTCTTCTACTGAGTTCTAGAGGGTATGCAGGCTAGGATCCTGACGCAAAATTTCACAAGGCTGAGTTTTGACTGTAAGTGGAAGACTTACCAATTAGACATGCGCCTTGAACTAAAGGTGGCAGTCTGTTTACACAGAGGCAGCTGCCGTGCTGTAAAAGAATGAGAGGCATGCCTGGAGGGCTGAGCGGTTCTGGAAGGTAGGACTTCCATTCATCTGGGCGACTTGTTATTATACGAGAGTGCTAAAGATGGGATGGAAATGTAAGCAAAGGTTTCCTGAAATTTCGTGTTAATCCAGTATCTTAAAGATAGGTGACAAGGCAACCATCCACAGGACCCAATCAGCTGCCTTTATACCAGTTTGCTAGGAGAGGCACTGATGTCTAAGAAGCTGTTCAGGCAGAAGACTTCACTTTCACCCACTTTTCACATATGACCCGTGTCCATTAATCCCTTAAAAATTAAAATTGCATTTACTAGTCATCACTGAACATTTCTGATGATTTCCTATTTAGCCACAATCCACCAAAACATAAAACAGCAACATTCAGTTTTCCCAGTCATTTAAACGTTCATTACAGATTTGTAATCAAGCTCTCAGATAAACAAGATAATTAACATTGCACCACTAATAAATCTGTCTTTCGAAGGCTCTGAACACCTCAAAGTGGCAGACAACACATACACAGATTGCCATTGTTGATTACAAAAGGTCTGTGGACAAATGACTCCATAAACCAGAGGGGAAGGTCAGGCTCTCGAATGCAAGGACTTCAATTTTTCCCTCTCCTCTTCCTGTGCCGTGAAGGATTTGTTGATGTTGTTCTGCAGTTTGCCCAAGAGGGCCAGTCTAGGATTACGTTTGTAGTTCACGGGTTCTTGGCATACATTGTTTCTGAAATGGTGAGAGTACCAAAGCCAGACGAGTTGACCGCACAATAGAAATGAGTTTCATGGCTGTGGCTGCCTTAGCCCCCAAAACAGCATTTTCAGAGGGAGCATGTATTTTAGGAGAAATGGGGTGGAGTTGAAGGTCACACTGTGGATGTGTTTAGCTGTAGCCTGGTGTTTCTGATAACATCCTTTGTCACTGACTAATCCTATCAGGAACTTTACAGAGAGGGAGAAGACAAAACAAATGTTGTCTGGACCTCTGCCTGTTTTGCAGACAGCCTGGGAAGCCATGCGACACTTGATTTGCTAACAGTATTTTAAAATAAGAGACTTTTAAAAATTCTTTGTGCTTTTCAAATTTTTGCTCTTTTATTTAATGGGTTTTTGCTTTCCTGAATTGCTGTCAATTTTTTTATAGGCGATACTTTCTATATGATCTCCCAAAGTAGAATTACTGAATTAGCAAAAGTCCCCCAGAGAAGCAAATATATGTGCATATTCACTCAAGGCTGCTGGGTTTATAGGTTCAGAAGCTTTGACAGTGGCCAAATGGCTGAGTTTGTTTAGGATGACCTCAGATTGTACTATCCAACATGGTGGGCATGCACACCCCCAACCCCACAGGAGGGCACAGAAATAGGTGCTGCCTCTTATGAAAGCCACCTTGGGGTCACTTTGATCACATCTCATTTTCAGAGGAGAACCTGGCCACCTTTTGCAGAAAAGGAGGCTGGTATAAGGCTGCCTCATGCCTAGACTAAAATCGGGCGTCTTATTCTAAAAGGGAGCAGGCAACATTGAAGGCATCTAACAGTGTCTCCCACTGTTCACAGTTTGGGATGTCATGTGTATCTGCGGGCCCACCTAATCCCACAAAGAACACGTGTTCTCTCTGCAGGGGAGTCAGGTCCCAAATCTGAATCAGCCAGGCAGGTTTTCAAGCCATCAAGTCAGGGCCAGGGCAAGGGCAGAAGTGAAAAAGCTCACACTCCTAGCACACAGCCACCCCCAAGCTGCCTCACACCCAGTACATGCTAGCAGTAGAGGAACTGGGGAGCAAGAATCAGAGAACAAAGGAAATGCCATGCATATAAACCGCTGTTCCTCTGCAATGACTTGCAAGTTCTGCTGGGCAAGAACCGAAACGTTTTCTTTTTTTTTTCTCTGTCAGCAGGCGAGTCTCTTGGTCAACTCAGGTGGCAGTTTTGACTATGCTTTTTAGGGAAGCCTTCCTTGGCTGTCTTTTAGGATGCAAGGCTGCAATGAAGGTGATGTCCTTCTTGGTGGCCTTTTAAATCCTCTTCCTTCCGGGGAGCACAGGCAGCTCTCTAAAGGTCAAGTGCTTTGTCAGGTCAGACTCACGGTTAGTCTCCTCCACCATACGAACCCTAGGAGACTTTAAACATTTGCTTCCAGTCCATTTCATGTGCAAATACCTATGGACAAGATCTGGTTTAGCATGGTCTGTGCCTAAGCCACCTCCCTGCTCTTCTTGGTCCCCATATCTCAGTTGAAAGCACAACTGTCGAGGACTTCAGTCCTTTAAGGTTTGGGGGTGGGAAGGGAATGTCCTTGACACAGTCTTTTTTTTTTTTTTATTACCGATAGTCTTGCAGAGGATTCTGGGTAACAGCACCCAGGAGAGACCAGAGGACAAATAGAGGTTTTGCTATTACTATTTATTTAGAGTCTCCTGGAAGGACTCGAACCATGGTGTCAGGACTCCTTCACTCTTGGCTATGCTGCCTCATGAGTTCAAGCCTCAGAATTCAGGCAGTTGCCGCCAATATCCCTCCATGTAGGGAACCCTTTCCTGACTCTTGTGGAAGACAGAGCAGCTTCATCAGCAGCCATACATAAAGTCTTTGGGAAGTTTCTGATTGGCCCAGTTCACAACACCAGCTCCCCTCTGAGTCAGCGATTCTGCCCAGGATAAGGTGCTCTTTGACCAGTCTGGGTATCGGTCTGCTGTCTCTTAGAGAGTCATGAAGGACAGTTAATCAGGACCACATGAACAGGGGAAAAAATGCCCCTCCCCCTCCCTTTTTTTTTTAATTCCCCAAAGAAATTGAGGCATGTGCTATCTGACAAGAAAGGGGGCAACGTGATCCTATGGGCCTGAGGCCACTGAGGTGGCAGAAATACTTTCTGGGGCCTAGAAGGCCTAGGACCTGGGGGTGGAAATACCAAGGAAAACGTTTTGTTTTAACAATTGGATTTACTAAGCCCCAGGCCATTGCTTGCCAAGTGCCCTAAGACAAGAGTTCACTCAGACCAGAGCGGCTTGACTGAGGCCTACCTTCTCTCCCTTCTCTCCGGCTCAGATTTGATGCTAGTCACCAGGACTCCAGCAAAGAGAATGAATTCTCTTGCTCCTTCTCTATGCCAAACAAGTTCTCCTCCTGCTGGCCTCCTCCCTCAGATCTGGATAGTGAGTCCCCCCCCCCACACACACACCCTGAGTGTAGAACAATACTCATGAGCTAGAGGCACTGGGTCTGGCCGAAAGGATGAAAGTCACCGTGAAAATACTCACCATCCTGGTGGGAAACCAGCGAGGGTGGAGGCCAGCAATCTCCACATGACCAGATAGGAAAATTAGTATGGAGGAGGGGATGTTAGCCAGCTTTCCCTCACTTCCTCAACTTAGGGTGCCTGGCCCAAGGAGGCTTCCAGAAACAGAGTGCCAGAGTAATCTTCCCTGAGAACTGGACTGCCATGCATGCTCAGGCAAGCAAGTCCACCACAGATAGGTATCATGAATTTTCACTTTCAGAATCCCAAAACACTTGTCCCTAGAACTTTGGGAACATGAACTACCCCCTTTTACACAACCGCTTGTCTCCCCAGGTTTGAAAAGCTGTCTGGTGAGGTGGTTCGGGGACACTTATTCCTTTGAAAGCATGCATTCCTCTGCATCCCACTGTTTTCTTGAGACCTCATTTTGCTCCGGTTTACCAGAGTTTTAACTCATAGTTTTTCTGCTCTTGTTGCCAGGATGATGGAAAGGCTGAGGAAAGTGGTTCTGAGAGAAGGGCTTCTTGGCCCTGCCATTGCTTCTGTTGAGTCTAAGGATTCAAACCAGTGGACGGGCTCCCCCAGAAATTCTCACGGACAGCAGATTCGATGTAATAACATTAGGTGTATTGATGATAAGATGATTCCAGTATACTGGGGCTCTCCCACACACAGATGAGAGGGCCCCCGAGCTGCAGCTAAAGAAGTTTTATATACCATTTTTACAGAGTTCACAAGGACAGTTAATTACTTCTTAACAATAACCATAAAAGATTTCAAACAGCCATTCCCAGGTCCTGTTTCTGTTCCCAGGCCTGGCTTCTAAGCAACTCAAACTTATACCACAAAGAAGGTTAGCTTAAGTGGCTTCTGTTTACCCAGGTGTCCTAGTGTTAAGGGCTCATCTCCTTGATAAAACTCTTATTATCTTGGGTCTCTCTTTCTGGAATGTTCGTTTGAGTCTTTAGAATGTGCTCCTCCCGGGATGTGTCTCGGGGGCAGGTAGTATTTGAATGTAAACCGAAACTCAGACTTAAAGATCTTTTAATTTTAAGTTCAAGCTGAGACTTGAAATTACATTCTTACATTTCCTTTACAACAACTGGCACATGAGCACCCTCCTGAGGGCAGGTTCTCCCAAGCTCTGGCTCCTGGGGTAGGGGAGGCTGCACCAGTTGCCGGAAGGAATTATTTCCTGTGGCCCAGACAATGTTCTCCCTCAAACAGACATGGTAATGAGTCTGGAAATGAGCTGTGGCTCGGGGTTCTGTAAGAACAGATGGATCTAGACGACGTTCAGGATAAGCTAAGGTTACAGTGCAAAAGGACTAGGAATCCCCATGCTTTGATATCTCCAGACTCAGAAGCCTTGTTTATAGCCGCTGGTATGGAGGCTGTGCCCTTCAGCATCCTCCAAGCATCTCACTGTGATTAACTGGGGCCACCACAAGACCTTCCTTTGCTCATAGTCTTCTGTTCTGTCACCTTGCCATCCTTACATCAAGATGTGGTCTCTTCCACCACTGTCTTGATGCAGAGCATGCCCAGGCTTTGCTTGGTTGGAATCCAGTAGGAGTGACGTTGTGCCACTGGAAGGTTCAGCTCTCCATGATCTGCCTCTTGGAAGCAAGCCACTATGAAAGATGCTCGTCTGTATGTGAGACACTCATGCTCTGAGGGGCCCATGAAGCCCATTGGAAGAGGGAGCACTGGAGAGTAGAATGGCCCATTGAGTCAGGGTGGGCAGTCTCAGGTACCAGGCACAGAACTTTTAGGACTGTTGCATTTTATTATTTTTCTCACAAAATGTACAAATATATGCATCAAACACTAATAACAAGTGTGGAATACTCAATGGTACTAAGTTATTGCTAGAAGCAATACTGACACCTGGTCTTGCAAAGGATAACTTTAGCCCTCTTCATCTTTATAATAGACTCCTGCAGGACAAGATTTCTCAGCCGCACATGATTAGGGTTAAATTAATATTATTGTCGGGATGGTACTGTGTATTGCTGCCTCTACAACATACCCTCTCAGATGCTGCTAGCAGCCTTCCCACTATGGAAAAATAAATGTCCCCAGTTGTCCCCAGGCATCATCTGTGGGTGGCAAATGTGTGAATCGATTTATGGCTGCTCTGTGAGCACACTGGGTCTTGGGGTGTTTTTGAAATTCCTTAATTTTGTACTGTCAACTGGATGGGTTGATACTTTATTTGTTTGCATGGTTTTCCAGCTTTCAGTGATGGCATTTTCTGACTTAGTATCATTTACATTGTCATCAGAACAGTTACATTGCTCTCATGTCACAATATGCCACCAAGACTGTTGGTGTATTTTTTTCTTATTTTAATCTTGTTTCTCTATCACACATAACATATATTTGACAATCTCATCTCTCCACCCTGCTCAACCACTCTCAGAGGAGCCATTTTCATTAGCCTTCAGGGTTGATTTTGGAAATAAAATCCAATGTTTTCATGTGTCCATGTGTACCTTTTTACTACAGGCCCACTCATACACACACACACACTCATGCAAGTTTGTATGCTGGAAACGTTGTGTACATCTTAAGAATTTCTGTGTTGATGTATCAGAGTGGCTGTTATGTGTGCCAAACTCAGTGGAAAGCAACGAGAGTCCATCTTCAGTTGTGAGGAGAAGGACTGAGACACACATTAAGGCCAAATTGCCTAGGCCAGATTTTCAGGTTTTCAAATTGTATAGCTTGGGACTAGAGAGATGGCTCGGGTTAGGAGCACTCTCCCAGGAGCCTGAGTTTGATTCCCAGCACACACATGGAATATGTAACTCTAGTTCCAGGAGATCCAGTACTGTTTTTTGGTCTCTGTGTGCTCCTCCACACATGCCACCCCCACCTCCCACACATACACACAAAATAAAACCTTATAGCTAATTCTACCCCTGTGCAACCAGTTGGCAGCTACCCTAAATCTCTCCTCTGATGAAGCTCTCAAATCTAAGGATAAGTGTAGCTGGACCCCTTCCTATAACATTGAGCAAGGTTGCTACCGGCTTAGGTAGTTTGCCTGGGATAAAAGAAGGTTCCTTTGGAGTGCTCCTCAGCATAGCTGGTGTGTGCTGGAAGGAAGCCCTTCATGCTGTTGCACAGTAGAGTGTGGTGGGACTTGAATTGCTTTTACCATAGAGAAATGGTCAGGGAGCAGGCAGATAGACTCATCTTGATTTGAACATTGCACAATGTATGAACCATCATATGGTATCCCAAGAATGTGTGGTTTCATGCTTTTACCTTTTAATTTTTAAAAAAGTGTACAGAGTAGAGAAAAGGGGGATGCTTCGAGGGAGCTCAGTGTAAGAACCAAGGTAAAGCCTAGAGCTGGACCTGATTTTGCATCCATGGGAGCTGCTGGATTCTATCAACAGGCTGTCAGAAGATTCAAAGCCAAATTTAGCCACACATTAACTGTCAAACTATCTATGGGTAAAAATCCATTAATATAATTTCTGTTATAAAAATTTCTAAATACAAAAGAAAGCAGGAAACTACAGTCAGTACCTGAATCCAAAACCCATCAATTTTTGCCACGACTGTTTTATCTATCCTTTCTTAAATATTTTAATGCAAATCTTATACAAGTCAATTCACTCTTAAATTTTTTTATTTTTTGAATTTAATTATTTTTATTTTTATTTTTTGAATTTAAAATATATCATTTTCTCCTCTATCCCCTCCTTGCTTTCTCAAGTGCATGACCTCTCATTCCTAAATGCACATGCACAACCTGATCAGTCTTTATAATATACTTCTATGTATATGATTTCAGGGCTGACCACATGATATTGGATAATCAATTTGGGGGCCCTTCCCAGGGAAGACTTTCTCCTCCTTTCGGCATTCCTTAGTCACCTGTAGTTCTTTGCCTAAGGTTGAAGACTTTTGAGATTTGCCCCTTTCGTGTTAGCATGTCACTGGCATTGTCTTTGTTCAGATGTCATTTAGGCAGCCATGTTGAAGAGGCTCCCTGGATGGAGCTTCTCTGTAAGTTAGTTCACTCTTAAATGCATCTTTAGGTAAGTGAATACTAGGAACATTTTCATAATTCCAATGTCAGTATAATTCTTATAAAATGACACTAATTTGCTACTATTTTACAGTGTGTTGTCCATATTTAGAGTTCTATGATTATCTGGAAAGGAATAATAATCTTCTATTGACTTAAATTGGGGTCTATAGAAAGTCCTTCACTGCATAGGGGGACATGAGCCTAGTAAAAGGGAGACCCGTCCATTCAGAGGGGCTGTGTCCAACTCCCAAGCACAAGAAGTATCACGTGATATGAACCCCTCCCTGGTCTAGCCCTCAGAATCCCAGGGTTACTAAAGACATCTATCTGTATGACGCCACGCATATTCCTAGGCTGAGCACTCTCAATTTGTTCCTATAATTTCCCGATGACAGTTTTCTCTTTTTCTCCTTCTCCTTTTCCTCTGCTCAAGCTCTGCCTGGTGATGCTCCCTGAAGACACCTTGCACAGAGTGGCCAGCCTCAGTCATCAGTCCTTGTCTGAACAATAGTGTCTCTCTTGTATAGAGAGCTAATGGCCTTACAGATGGGGAAGCTGGTCTTAGTCTCAGTGTTTGATGCAAAGCGGAGTCAACAGCTCACAGCTTTATAAAGAAGCCATTCGAATCCTACTCCCTTCACATCCCACCCAAGTCCTCTTTTTACTACTAATGGGCAGCTACCATGTTACTCACGTAGAAGAGCATGGAGAAGACAGTGGGTTCTGGAGTCTCAAAACCTTGGTTTACCAGCTGCATGACACAGACTTTGCAGTCAAGCTTTCTGGGTTCAAAGTCCAAACCTGTCAACAATGAGCTGTTGGTACTTGGGTGAACTCCTTGATCTTTGATTCTCTTTCTGTAAAACTGGCTTGGTAATAGTACCTCCTTCAATAGGTTGTTGTGAGAATTAAATAAATCAGTGCCTGCAAAGTACCAAACAGTGCTTGGCTCAGAGTGGACGCTATGTGGTTGTGGTTCTTATTGTCTTGCGTCTACCACCTTGAGAATACGTCTTCAGTTCCTTATTTTTAACTCAAGAGACTACAATCAATGGGACCTACTCATGGGAACCTTGTGAAGATCAAAGGTGAAAATTCATCAAAAACTGAAAGAACAGTGTCTGGTACATAATAAGCACTCAATAAATATTAGCTACTATTAATTTAGCACTTTGTACTTGCTATGGTACCAATCCCAAGTCAGAAGTCAGGTATGCCAGAAACCAATAAAGCAACTTGATCTAATCTCTAAGCTTTAACAGTGTCCCAGTCAATCTTGAAGATTCTGTTTCCCCCACAACTTTCAGTCTGCGCCGAGGACCTGAGAACTTAGACAATGTCCCGGTTACTAGAGTCTTGCTGGCTGTGAGTCCTCCATCCACTTAGACGTCTGTTATCTCAGCCTGGCAAGTTTCTGCTATTCCCATAACACCCAAGGCCTTGCACAATGGACCCCCTGTCATGGTTGAGCTTCTGCCTCCACCCCTCACCCCGAAAACATCCCCAAGACCCATTAATACTTCCCTTACCTTTTACTCAAGCCTCTGGAGATAATTTCTTAATCCAAAGGAAGATCTTTTTGCTCTCAAATCCGTTGACCTCCATGGAATTTGAGATAGAAGAGCTGAGTCAAAGTCCCCCTCCCCCCCCCCCCCGAGGCAAAGAAACAGCAGAGCTTGCTCTATAACTTGAATGTAACCTGGAGGAAAAGATTATAGAGGAAGTTCCCACACAGTGACCATCTAATGCCCACTACTCACAGAAGGCGATTCACATTCCTGTCCCTCATGGACACCTGGGCATAAGCCAAAAACTCTGCAAAACATAAGAAGAGAATAAAGAGCTGAACTAGACAGCCGTCTCACCCTGAGAGTCCCCTGTCTGCATTAACACATCTGGCAATCCTTAAGAGACATTTGGGATGGTCACAAGTAGATGGGAGGAGGGTGCCTCTGACATTATGTGGGTACAGACGCAAGGGGCAACCATACATCCTACAATGCATTCGACAGCCAGCCTCCCTCTCCCCTGCCCACAGAAAGGGTTAATCTGGCCACAAATGTTAGTAGCATAGAGGATGAGGCATGAGAACTGTCATGCAGGGCAAGAGAGAGTGACAAGGCAATTGTGCCAGAGGCTCGTGCGACCCAGATCACTGTGGGACCATTCACTTTAATCAGGAGGGTCATTCCTAGGAACTTATCTCATAGAAAAAGGTCATTAACAGACCATAGTTTATTTAGCCCATAGCCTCCCCACACAGTTTCAGATAGCAATGCCTCCAAAGACAGCATGGAAGCAAACAGTGAGCAACTGCTGCTCACCCAGCCAAAGGCAGACTACTGCCCTTAAGAACCTACAAAGAAGGACTTCTTCCACTGGGTGGAGACTTGGGGTATCCAAAAACAGGCAAGAGCCTCTCCATTCAGGGTTCTGCTTCTTCTGCTGTCTTCCAGGCATGGCAATCTGTTACCTGGACAGGAAAAACTGGCTCCTTAATTTTGGGGATGCTTTCTTCTCCATGGCCGTCCAGGAAGTACCCATGATGCTCAGATTGAGGGTGAGAAGCATCCAGGTGGAGCATTTAAAAAAAAAGCCCCTCAAAGGTCAGAAATGAGACAAGAATCACATCTCATCACTCTTGTTCTGGAACATATTGAGAAAGACTTGCAAGTTCCAGGACGATCTGGTGCTAGTGAGGAAGAGAAGACAGAAGAGGGTTTGGTGTTTTAGCTGGAGGTCAGGTAGTAGAGCGGAAAGAGGTCATATTGTACTGGGAGTGTTGAGCTGTCCATGGTGAGGGGTTAAAGACCATGGTATGCAGGCAACAACATAGTTTTCCATTTCAGATATGAGAGGTCTTGTTCAATACAACGAGGATGGCTGGAAAATTGTAGTAGTGAGATCTTACTATTCTTTTGACTTTTCAACTGCTTTGAGGGTGTGGGAGACCGGAAGGAAGCTAAGAGAGCCCCTGTTGTTAATGGCAGCTACAGCCAAGAATTTGAGAGCTGTTTCCTACTTTGGCTTGTGAGGATAGATTTCTGGCCAACTGTCTACATACATTTTGACAAGATCTTCTCAGGGACTGCAATGGCTAGGCTGTCCTTTCTCCTCTGGACTCAGTTGCCAGCTGACCTCTTAGCCTGTGTCTGTCCCCTGGTGCATTTCTCTGGCTGTGTAAACCCTACTTCTGTATAGCTGACTTTCTGGGACTCCTATGTCATCTCTCGGTGCTATCAGATACTTCCTCCTTCCTTACCGCTCCCACTTCCTATTCTGAAGGCTCTTTGACCTCTCCATTCAGATCCTGTTTAATGCTTTCCCAATGCTTCCCATGGAGCCACTGGCACCTGGCACCTGGGCCCTGGAAGTCACCTCCTATTGTGGTGTATCTGGTCCATCCTTCTTTTCTTGCCTTGTCCTAGAAACTAGATGGTTCCTTCTAAAATGTGCTTGTGATGCCAGCTTCTTGTTAACACAGTCCTGGCTTACACAGCAGTCAGCCCTTCTGAGTAAAGAAGATGCTCTTATTATCCTCATGACAGATTTGGAAGCAAAGGCACAGAGAGGTTAAGTATCTTGCCTGGGACCCCACTGCCATTATGAAAATGTGTCAACATCTGGCTCAGGCTTCTCTCCATGACTGTCTTCAATCTTGATTTGCAGAGCAAGCTCCATACCTTCACCGTGCTCTTTTTTTTCTGGCCTAGGCTTTCCCTCTCTGCCCAGATTTATCAATCTCCTCTTCTATATCACTCTGTAGAGCTTGATCCTTGTTGGAGCTGCCTGCGGGTCCTCACAGGAGCCTTTTGGGGAGTGCCACACTGCTCTGTCTTTTGCAAGTTGTTTCTTTCCCTAAGATGTCTTTCTCCACCCATTCTACCGGACAGACACAACTCAAGGCTCACTTGAAAGCATGTCTTCCCACCAAGTCTTTGTGGGCCACCTCTCACCTACCCCTTGAAGAACTGGCCTCTACCTTCATTGGGCTTCGCTCAAGTGGGACCCTATTCTGTTCCCTTACTTTGTCAAACGGGATGAGGACGTGGACCAGACCTCACTCCCTTTTACATGTACTCGATGGCCCTCTTGAGATGCTTGTAAGCTGATTTATTGATGCTGCCTTCCTAGAGGGTGCTCTCCCTGTCTTAGTGGTATAGGTGATGATGATTGGGTGTTACGTTAATCTACCTCATTGGAATGGGGAAGTATGCTGGTGTCTGGCTAATGCCTTTGGATGTGACTATGAAGCAGCAAAGCTTTGAAACCTCGGACAGCAGATAGAACACAGGAGAGGTTGGGAGAGGAGTGAACGGCTGCCCTTTGGACTCTGTCAACTGACTAGGGTAGGGATATAACACAGTCCTGGCTGGCTCCAATTCTAGAGGCTATCCACAGAGGCTCTGCATCCTTAGCCTTTGGTGGTTGAGTAAGATTCCATCCCTCAAGTCCCTGCTTGGGCTCCAGGCCATCCTGAAGCCTTTTTCTGTCTCACCTTTAGTGGGAGGAAGGCCTGAATTCATTGCTTTGGGGAAGTCTATTACTGGCTCTGGTTTCTGAGTTCTTCCTTTAAAATGAGGCAATTCCTGGCTGCTTCACTCAGCTCACTGGACAATAGGTACCAGAGAAGAGTATGAGAGACGTGTGTTCATTTCCCTCAGAAACAAGGCTACAAGGGGGGATGCCCTGGGAAAACACTCCTACTGAGTAACAATGTCAACCCTGGCTGTCTCTGGCCATGTGTGGCACACACTTCATGACTTGTATTTTCCCTCTTCCACTTGAGTAGCCTGTGGCTCAGAAATGTCCTAAGGCCTGAAATTTCTTCAAGGGATGAGCTGGAGGGGCCTCTAGGTCCCAGGCAGGGACTCCTACAACACTCTCCATCCACCTCAATGTGGGTCACCTCATTCCAGCTGGACAGAGTGGCATTGGCCTCTCTGAGTTTCATAAGAGATGCAGAAAGGGAGTTGAGAAAAGACCCAGAATTGATCTTTACAAATATTTGTTTCTTTGTAAACAATGGATCATACCATCCTCATCTGTTGTCTTAAGCTCAACTCTGTATAGATGTGCTGACCCTAAACAGCAGTGACAGGGTTCTCCTTTGGCCTCCAGAGCCCTTGCTCCTTGTCCTGCTCAACATCCCTACTTCACTCTTGTTTGCATCTCAGTAGTTTGGTGCATGCCTGGGTCATGCCCCCTGGTATCCATTGCAGCTTAGGTGCTGGTCCTCAGTCCTCGGCACCAAGCAAGAAGCTGCTTTTGTCCCCAACATAGGGACACCTGACATGTTGACTGGAAATAACTGGAAGATGACAAAGCTCAGCCACACGTTGCGTGCTTTCACCCTTTAACCTCCGTTATTTTTCCCATGGCACAGACACTCGTGGGGGTCTGACATACATAAAATGGAAGTGACACCTACTGGTGACCACTCCCCACTTTGCATCCTGCCTTGGCCCACATCTCCATCTCCCTCTGGAATTGCCTACACTCCTTTTTCCTGGACTCCTTTCCCGAATCTCTCATACGGTTTTCTGTCGAGTCATCCTTGGAAGCTGATCTCCCAAGTCACAGACTCCAGGAACTCTTACCTTTTTTTTTTTTTTTTTTTTTTTTTGGTTTGGTTTTTTTTTTGACCGGCTTTTACAGGACACTCTCAATGCCTCTGTGTGACTTACCTTTTCCAGGGGGAATGCCACCTTCTGGAAAACAGGGCCCAGTACACACATTCACGATGCAACCTGTGTCTGGTGTTTGCAGGCTGACCACACGCCTGTTGTCACACAGGTAGACAAACTAGCCCCTTGGTCTCTGGAACATGGCTCCCAATAATCATCATTTACCTCTACTCATGCCCTTATACGGTTTATTTCTTCCTGAGTTGAAATTGGTCTTTGATACCAATAGAATTCAGATGTGATGTCAGAAAACTGTTATGTAGCAAAAGACTAGATCCTAAAGGCATTGTGAGATTTGTTCATGACCTTCTAACTTACCTGGTCCAAGGGAAGCCAGATGTCATAACAGAAAGAGTCAAGTCAGTCTCACCAATGGTCTACATAGCAAAAACCTACCTTGGCAGCAACACAGTCTTGTGAGTGAAACACCTTGGAAACAGATCCTAGAGAATCAGCCAAGTCTTGACAAGCTAGAATAAGAGATTCAACCTCATGAGAGGCCCTAGCCAGAACTTCCCTACTGAACTATGCCTTAAACTCCTGGTATAGTAGCCTTGGAAGTTGCTACCTCAAAGCACTAAGTGTTGGGGTAATTTGTTACGCAGCAAGAGATAACTGATGCAATCCACTTGTCAACATTTCTATATTGTAACGAAGAAATAAATGAATGGAATTTATTCTTTTATAATTTACAAAAGAATATGAATATTTTATAGTCTAGTACCAGCAAGTACTGTGTGCTTAGATTATAGTGCCTAGCAAGATGTGGGACAAAGTCCCTGCTTTTGTGAGATTCATTTTTTGATGAATAAATGAATTTTATAATGGTAGACCGTAAGTACTAAGAATAGAAGAAAATCGAGCACGTTGGGTAAAAGAGAAGCTGGAGCTCAGATAGTTTATTTGTATGTTATACTTATTTTTATTTTATTACTGCACTGAAGTTTCTTTGAAGTTGGTAGTTTATCTCCATTTTACAGATGAGAAAATTGAAGGCCAGAAAAGTTCAATGAAGCAGCCAGCACCATCCAATTAGTCCAACCAGGCCACTTAGAGCCCAGAGCCACAGCTCTTTGCAATATACAGATCAACCTGTTTAGGTTCAGCCTTCATCACAGACTGTACTTAGCACTGGCTGAGTGCTTATAATGCAATGCTATAGGAAAAAGGCAAAAAAAAAAAAATCTCCAAACAGGAACTTCTCAGTTCCTGAATAGCCTAGTTCTTCACTTAAGTCTGGAAAATAACTGGCTGTCTGTAGATCCATCTGTGGGCTGGATTTCTCTATCAGGACCCGGAGGCCTTAGCTGTCCTGCTTGGTTAAAGCAGCAAACATCATCTCACTGCTGCCTGCTTCTCTCCTTAACTCTATGCCTACTCCTTGCTCTGTCTAAGAGAAATAGCAGGGTTTTTACTTCAAACCCCTCTCCCAACCCTTCCCCATCTATCTTGACTTGTCCGGGACCTCTTATTCCATCCTTTTCATTTCTTTCCTAGTTTCCTGCCTGCCTTGTGCCCAAATCACCAGATGGAAGATAGTGGGTGCTTACCACATGCCAGGTCCCACTCTAAGTTTCTTTTTTTTTTTTTTCTGCATGAATTTATGGAATCCTCACAACAACCCTTTGTGGAGGTCCCATTACTTCCCTCATTAAAATCAAACCTCCAGGCCATTGAACAACTAGGTGTGTAGCAGATCTGGGATTTAAACAAGCCTCTGCATTTTGACTTCATCATCCAAGATCACACACTGAACTGGAAGAACTTTGAAGATTTCTAAGCCCTTGGAAGGACTGGTACCAGATTATCTCCAGAAGATAACAAAACATCTTAAGTTAGAGCTAGAGAGATGACAAATGAAATACCACCATTACTTCCACAACCAGTCACAGTTTACTGAGGGATGTGTAGGCTTGACACACTTATTAATGCCCAACCCAAGTCATTCACTTGCTAAATATAGAAGTGCCTACTATGTTCTACTTCCCGAGCATTTCTAAACTTGACATGAATGATTGTGGAAGCCCAAAGAGGAGGCACCAAACAGACTGGGAGTCAGAGATGTTCTCCTGGTAATGATGCTAAGCTGAACCCTGAAAGTTGCCAGGCAGCAGAGAAGGACATCCAGACAGATGGCACAGCATGTGCAAAGTCTTGGGGTGTGGCTGAGAATGGCTTGCTCTAGCATATGGCCAGAGTGTCTGAGACGTTCTAGAGATGGGCAGGCAATGGTTTAAGAGATGTGCAAGGACCGGGTGGAGGAATTTGGTCTCCATCTGGAAAATATGGTGGGATCATTTAAAGATTTCAGGAAAGGGACTGAGAGAATCAGATTTGTGTAGCAGAAATACTACACTCGGCATATGGATGATGTGTGACAAAAGCCAATTTGAAAGGGCACTTTGATAGTTGGGCAGAATACAATATGTGGGGAAGAGGACTAGCAGTTAAGATCCGTGGGGCAACTTATTAGTTGGTTAGTCAAGATTTGGCAACCACTTGGGTATGGGGAGAACTAAAGAGAAAGGTGCTGGGGTCGATTCATCCAGGTTCCCAGCTTGAGAGTGTGAGCTGGATGGCAGTAGCATCCATTGAGATGAGAATCAGATTTCACAGAGATATTGATATCTTAAGGTGTCCAGGATCCTTTGGGCAACTTATTTTGAATAAGTAACTGTAGACTTAAAAAGGGCACGTCACTTACTCAAGTGATACGGGCCAGAACGGTGTGAGGAAGAGAAGTAAAGCCCGAATCTTTCCTTCCGGTACAGATATGCTCTGTGAGGAACACAAGGAAGACTAGAAAGGACAAAGGTGGGAAAGGCCGCATCAGGGAGAGTTCAATCCCTACGGAAAGGCCCCAGTGGAAGGGAAAGGCTGGGATATTCAAAGACTATCAAAGTTCTAAGAAGTTGAAAGTGGTAAAACAACACATTCGAAACAAGGGTCTAATGTGGCATTGAGATGATATAAGCAGTAGTTTGGATTTATTCTTGATGTAAAGGAAGTATCTTGGAAGTTAGAGCCAGGCTTATCATATTGTCAACACGCTGACATATTTAGTATGTACTTTTAATTTCCAGATAATAGACTCACATGCAATATAAGAAACAGTGCAGATGCATCCTACATCCTTCATGCCTTTGCTAGCTTTCTGTTTTGTATTTCCTATGCCTTTTCATAGATCACTTGTAAGGATTCTTCATGTTTTCCGGATGAGAATCCTCAGTCAAGTAGGTGAGCTTTGAATCTATTTTCTCCTGGTCTACAGGATTCTCACAGGTTCCTTTTCATTGAGCGAAAGCTTCAATTTGCTGAGGTCCAACTCACCACAACTTTCCTTTTGTAAAGCAGGGCTTCTGTATGCCCTTCACCTAGCCATGGAATAGTGTCTGCTCTGTGGCTGTCTTGGAAAGCGGAGGAGGATTGATTGCACATGGCAAAAGCTAAACACACAGCCAGGCAGAACAGAGGCTCTTTGGAGCTCTGTGAAGTGACAAAGCAAAGAAAGGAGAAGGCAGCTTGGCGTGGTTGAGGTACAGGCACTGGGGGGCGGGGGGAGTAAAATCCTTTCTAGATGGAGTTTTGTGTGCAGAGTAGTTGGCCATCTGGGCAATATGACTGGACACTTAAATTTTTCTCTTCTCCCAGGAATATCTTCGAACCTGAAAAGAATTGTCAAGGTTCTTTAATTTACCCTGAGATTTATACATAAAAGCAAGCACCATGGTTTTGTCTTCAATAGTTCTGTATGGAAGACATTATTATCATTTCAACAGAAAACATAACTGAGGCCCAGAGAAGGACTAGGGTGAAAAACAGATCTGTCCTGTTGACCTTAATTGGTCTTTTCTGTTAGTTCGCCCAGAATTCCCATCACTGATGACAACTGTGGTTAGTAGTTGTGAGACCATTTCAGGGGACATCCAAGGACTGCATTCTTTCTCTGATGCTAAAACCTTCTTAACCCTCTGGTTGTACTGAAATTTTAACTCATGGCCCAAAAGTTTAGACGAACAAGACTGCTTTAGCATGACTCAAGGTGGCAGTGCTAACCTGTGCTAGGTCCACTGCTTGGTCACAGTTCCCACAGACCCACAGAGGGAAAACAGTCACACTAGTGTATGACTAAGTGGAAAGTACACAAAAAGCCATGTCTATGGCTTCTGGAAACAAGGTGGCTATACTGAAGAAAGAAAGGTCTTCTGGGACATTTGAGTTACAAGCTGAACTATTCTTCTCTCCTTCGTGTAATGGGAGTTTTTCTGAGAACTCTAGAGCTGACAAATTATAGTTATTCACAATGGAGACTTGGAAGACATTTACGAAATGAACAAAGTGAGCCTATTATATCCAGGACAGAAAATGACAGTTTGTTACCAATGAAAATATCTGAGTTGTCAACTGAAAATTAGAATTCTGAGAAAAAAAAAATTCATTTGCTACTATGTACGTGGCAGCTTTCCCGTGCTTACAGATGTTTCTGCCTCTTATCGGAGGCGTAACAAGTGTGGCTTTTAAGGAAACTTTTACTGCATGAAGATATGGGATTACGCTTAGTGAAGCTCAGTAAACTAAGTTCCTAGAACTCTCCCTGGTAGTTCAGTCAGCATAGATTAAGGTGGATGATGATACAATATGTGACTGAACATGAACATTACAATAATGATTCAAATTTCACATTGATCTTTTTGTAATTAATCCTTAGGTAAATTCCACTGGCTTTTTTTTTTTTTAAATATCATAGGACTTCTTAGGTTTCTTGAAAAGGCTATTTATTAAAGTACCTCTCTGGCTCCCTTGCAGCTACATGGCTGTGTGACGATAGACAATCTACATATATTTGTGTAAATATATGTAGTAAAAGAAATACTTTGAGTAAAAGAAATACAGAGGCAGACTGAAGACTCTGTCTTCTGTGTTTAAAAAGCCAAGAGGCAAAAAAGCAATGCTGGTCTCCACATCTTCAGTTTTAAAGAATATTAAATGTTAAAATCATTTTTTAAGGTGTGTGCACTCGAACATGTGTGTATGTGTGTGTGCATGTTGATGTGCATACAGGTGCCTGGAAGCCAAAAGAAGTTGTCAAGGTTGTCAGATCTCTAACTGGAGTCCCAAGAGGTTGTGAGCTGTCTATCATGAGCACTGGGAAACAAAGTTGGGCTCTCTACCAGAGCAGAAAACTCCACCAACCTCTTAAGCCATCTCTCCAGATACCCGGCCCCCAATTTTTATTTTAAAATTTAAAATTTCTATTGAAAAAATTGATAAGGCACAATCCATTTAAACAAAAGCTCTTTTAGGTCCACAGTAACGTCAAGAGTAAAACTCTGGAGAATTCTTTGCAAAATAGCAAAGTCTCCTCTTGGCCACCTTGATCCTGAAGCTGCAGCATGCAGCATTAAATCGCTTTCTTGATTCTCTCCTCCCCCGCCCCTCCAGATGTCTCTAAGGAAGGGATTTATTTAGTATAATGGTTGGGCAAGTCAATAGGGCCAAGGTTCTAAACAGCACAGACCCTTATAAATTCTTTTCTCCCCATTTTTTTTTTTTCCCCCAGTGGAGGTAGTATGGGTCTTAAAGCATGCAAGACTTGGATTAAGTATCAGCTATATTTTTAGATACAGTAAGTCTCTTAATTCTCTGGGCTTCATGAAGTACAAAATGAGAGTGCTTGTCCTCTGACTAGAGACCAGATCTTCATCGGATCTCAGGAGGGACTGCAGTTGCCACATCAGCCTTCAGAGGCAGAGCAACGGTGGGCAGCCAGATGGAGACCCACAAGACAGCCAAGTAATTAGATAAAGAGATGATTCCCCTAACAGGAATGACATCAGCGGTGTATTTGTACACCAGACTACCATGAAGAAGAATGACTCTGGGCACTTGACCGCACAGCGTGGGAGACTCAGTTGAGTTTTTGATAGTTTTTGGTGTTGGGCAGAGGCAGCAGATGGGACAGGTAGAGTTCACAGTTGAGGCACTGAGTACGCTGTGGACCCATTGTACCCACTGCTTAAGTAAGGCATCCACATCATTTGGGTCCACCATGCAATTACTAGTGCATTTACCACAACAGCGAAGGTAGGGGGAAAATGAGGGACTCAAGAATACACCCCAAGGTCTGGCCCCAAAAATAACTGACGGCAGGCAAATATTTCCTCCTTGCTGCATGTGGAGACTGTCTGGGTGTTGACTACAGCATTCCAACTCTCCTGGGCTAGACAGATGGGGGGTGGAGGGTAGGGGCTAATAGCAAGAACGCAAGAGATTATAGGCCCAAAGGGAGAGAATACATAGAAGGTATAGACTATGATTCTGCACAGGTCTTCCAGTTTAGAGAGGAGGCCAGCTGAGTGGATAATGAAATCAAAAGGAGACTCAAGGTCAGCTGCCAACTCACAGTCAGCCTCATTTCAATTACCAACCCCGATGCCCAGGGCAGCCCAACCCAAAAGATGCCCAAGAGACACAAGCTGCCCCACCAGCTGAGAATTTGAAAACTGGCCTGATAAGCTAGAACCATCTACACTATCTCCATAGCTTGGGGCTTTTATTAGTTTTGCCTAGACTCATCTCTTTTTGATAAAAACAAACATATTTGTGTACTTAATGCCTAATTTTTCAATATACTTTTTAAAGATTTTTTTTACATTATTTTTTACATATGGTCAAGTTGAGATCTTTAAAGAACTTTATTTCTAAAAAGTCAAAAGCTGCAATCACATGTTAATAGAAGTTTTAAATGTCTCTGTGTTAAAAAAACAAAAGTATTCATGGAGATAATGGTGAGGTTCTTACACATGGAGCTAAGCAGCTTGTCTATATTTGGGTCCATTCACTGAATAAGCATTTCCCCAAACTGTGGCGTTGAAAGTGATGGTAATTAGACAGTTTGAGCCTGTGTAGGAACCCCTCACACTAAGGAGAAAAGCAACCATGGAGAAGGGACTGCAGGATAGTGGGATAGGATCGGTTTTGCCCCAAGCACCCATGCAGCCCTCTTGCTGCCTTGTGGCCCCTTCCTTCTCCGGAACTGGGTCTTGCCACCTCTGTGTCTTGGTGAAAGGGCAACAATGCAGATGAATTGGAGGAAGAGATTTTGAGCATCTTGTCAAAGCCCTCTCCTTGAAGAGGTGTGGGCTTTAGAAACCACAAGCTAGAGTAAACCTTCACTCTCCTCTTCTGAAAACAGAAAAGAGTCTTTAGGGATAAGATACCCTGAAGGGGAAATGCCAATAGGGTATGCGAGACCCAATGTGGGGTTCCTAACTTCGATAAAATGTAGAGAAGAAGCCGTGTATAGTCAGTAACCAAGGACCTGGCTGGTCTCATGATGACACCCAAACTCCTCATGATTTTTTTTTCCCCAGAAAACCTGCATGACACTTCCCAGGGCTGAGAGGCTGGTCTGGGTGGCCTCCCTCTTGCTGCCTGACAAGCTGCAGCAGAAGCAGGAGCAGGAAGCACCAGGATGGGAGAGGAAGGAGCTCTTTCTTCCAGCCTTCGAGGGTGGAGGCTCAGAAATGTCTCAGAGAAGAGATGACATTTGCACTGGGCTTCCGAAGATAAGCCATGACCACATAGCCTGTCTAATCCAGGAAGAAGAGCGTACTTCCTGGGGGAAAAGATAGTGTAGGGAGGGTGCCACCAAGAACAGTGGAATTGATGGGTTGAGGGTTGGCAGGAGCCAGTTGTCTGTCTCTTAGAAACCATGATTCTTTTCCAGATAACCTGATGCGCATATTCCTCTCTTACCAAACAGTGATAGATATCAGGTCTGTCTGGCAAAGGAAAGGACCCAGCAGGGGAAGAGCTACAGTTTATGACTCTTTGATAAGTCTCAGAACTGTGCGTTCTCAGCCCGACCCCAGCTCAGAGAAGAGTGCCACTCAGGTTGTTTCCTCAGCTGGTTAAATGGTACAAAATAGACTCAAATCTGCTTTGCCTACATTGGTTTCCAACCTAAGTGGGTTATGACTTAGCTGGGTAGTTAAGAAATAAATGCCTGGGAAGGTAAATAAGATAGGAAGAAAGCTCCCGCTGGTGTGCCTGGGGCCTGCTTCACTGTTCCATCACTGGCGCCTGTGTGATTATCTGTTGATAGGTCTTGTTGATCTACCTCCAACTCACACCTCACACCTGGACACTTCTCTAAAGCTTTAGCCAACCATCTAACTAAGCTATCACCACGACATCTCCACAGACCAAACTCATGCTAATGCTTGAATGCTTGAAGGCTCAACAATGTTACTTACATCAAAGGGAGTCCATTAGTTGTTCCTCAAAATCCGCAATGATCCATCACGGTGAAAGTTCTCGTTTTTAGTTGGCTGCGTAAATGCCCAGAAGAAAGGAGCACATTTTCCAGAGTACCGTATAGCTAGTTGCATTTAGTCATGTGACTGAGAAGATTGTGACATGGCGGGTTTTTTTTTTTTTTTTTGGTTTTTTGTTATTTTCTTTAATGAAACAATGTGTTTAACTAGGGTTACATACAGGAATGTTAATTAGGGGTTATTTATAGAAATACACACAACTTATTACTGACTACACCACTGAAGAAAATGTCTCTCCCTACATGAGCAACTTTTGACTACAGCCCTAAAATGAAAGGGATGCAGGACCCACCCCCTACCTCGTCACTTCTTTTGGAACTTATACACAGCCTAATAAAAGTAAGGGAAGAAAAACAGCAAACAGACCATTTAACACTTAAGTAAAAATGATAATAAATGGAATATTTCCTGAGATAAAGGGGAAGGGCTACCTTAGCTTATACCCTGAATCTATATGGCCTCTTTGAGAAGGGAATATATGTGCTAAGCCTGGTCAGATGGAACTTAAGGGGAAATTACAGGGTTTTTTTCTTAAGGAGAATTTAAGAATCTTTGGCCTTTGATTAGACTTCATCAAGGCTCCTGTGGGCATA
Organism: Grammomys surdaster; assembly: GCF_004785775.1. NCBI lineage: Eukaryota > Metazoa > Chordata > Mammalia > Rodentia > Muridae > Grammomys > Grammomys surdaster. The sequence goes on along the minus strand of NW_021620791.1, from coordinate 1,674,543 downwards.
GTCCCCACCTCCTCCAAGACTCTAGTGGGCCTTATGTTGACAGCGCTCTTTTCCACGGAAGGGTGCAACACCTGAAGCCCACTGGGAATCCAGGAATGGGGTAGCAAGTGAAGTCTAGATGCCTCTTGAGAGGTGAGCCGAGTGCTCTAAAGAGGTCTGCAGGACAACTGAAAATATTTGTCTAAGCCTGAGAAACTGGATCTGTAAGTCCCACGAGCCAATATGGGGTTCAGAACTGGGGTAGCTGCTGGGCTTTGAGATGAGAGAAACCTAGGAGTGGGCTAGGAGAAGGGGAACCTGCATGTGCAAACTGATGCCCAGGGCTTTCTGACACGACTTGGTTACTGTGGCCTTGATCACACAAGTGGCTTAGGGGTTTGCCCCTGTTTCTCCATGTGTGCTAGAGAGAGAAACAAGCACCCATGATACTGAGTCTCACCTGAGCCTCACATACCGAGTTCCTTGTATGGACATTATCTCCATTTTACAAATGAAGGCTTCTGAGGCTCAGAGAGGGCAAAATACTTGTCTGGAGTCACAGGCAGGCAGAGCTGGCCTTGGGGGAGAGATCCAAGCATCACCTAAAGTCTCCTGGAAGGAAAAGGGCGCAATGAGTCTGTTCAGAGAGCCACTTAGACAGGGTATTGCAAACCTTTGGCCTAGCAGCCAAAGACAGCACACAGCAGGTTTGGGTTTGGCTACCTGACAAGAGGAACTATGGTGCTTTGAGGCAGGGACCCAACTTTATACCATTTATCATGAGGCCCCTGCTTATTTCTTCAATTATGTCCTGCAGTGTCTTAGCACCTGAGTATTAATGGTGACTTCATCCTAGAAAAGCCTTTCTTTAGCACCAGAAGCTAGCTGAGGACACTTTCCCAACCCCACTGCCCACTTTGTCACTGATCCCGAGTACTGTGACAACAGGGCCCAATAATTCAGGGAAATGGAGCCCAGGTACTTGTGTGGCATAGTAGACTTCCAAGAAGTCTAAAATACACAAGCCTTTCTCCTGTCGAAGGGCATAGCACATGGAGGCAAGGGCTTTGTTCAGGAAACAGGGACTGCATGTCCTGTCTAAGCTCAGCAAGAAAAATTTAACTGGCCATCTCTCTCCCTAGGAGGTCATTAAGAGCAGGAAGCAGTTGGTGTTTCCCAGATGGGAACAGAGGACAAAGCAGTTGGAATACATTGAAGTACCTGGCAGTGGCACAAAGTTGGAGTAATTGTACAGTTGAGGCCAGACTGAGTTAAATGAGACCCTGTGTCAAAAAAAATAGAACAGTGTGAACACTGATCCTGCTGCTCTCGCATCAGGATACCTTTCGGTCTCTTCTGCCTGTGCTTTACCTTCTTGGGAGCGGTGTGGCTGCCAGGCTCCAGACTTTGCCCTTCAGTCATGTATCCTGTCTCACTGGTCTGGAGTTAAACAGCCACTGCTGGGAAATCCCAGGAAAATTTGGTAAATTCTCCTTTATAAAATGCTAGCTAGTCCCAGAATCCTTGGAGTTTCTTGAAGCACAGACTGCAGTCCTGCCTTGCTTCCTAGATCAGTTAAAGGAACTTTGAGGTGTATGACTAGATGTTGCCATGGGCAAGGGAAGTCACTTTCCTGAACTCAAAATAACCATCTGTGTGCTAACTTTGTCTTTAAGATGAAAGCCATACCTTTTTGGTCAATTTACATGACCCATGGCAGTCCCAGAGAAAAGGAAGAATCAGAAAATTTCTTAAATGTCTTGAAAATTTTTTAGCAAAAAAAAAAAAGTCACATTGGAGTGGAGACAGGCTCACTTAGAAGAAAGGTGACTCCCCTCAAAAGCTTGAATGACAAATAGCGAAAGAAGGCACCCTAACCCTAAACCTCACCCCTCACAAAGTAAATTGTGCTGCCAAGAATGGGTGGGATCTGTGGGCTTGTGACAGCTCACGTCATTCAAACAATAACAGCCAATGAAACCTGATTCATCAAGGTCACAGCTTGTGAGGGCCTCCAAGTGGTAAGTTCTGAGTTTACTGTTTTTCAACGCCTCAGACCTGCTTTCTTTCCCTGGTCTGTTTTGAATTTCCTCTCCCCCTAATGTGTATTTATGTCTCTCCAGTTACAAGCTGACAAGAACAGCCCCTAGCATATCTGCTTCCGCTCAGGCCCTGACGTCATTTACTTAATTTCCTCAGGTTTTCTTTTCCTTTCCATTAAACCAGATGTTCTTATGAAAGTGAAGGTGGGGTGGGGGAGAGGTGGCAGCTTTGGACTTTTAACTAACAAATCAATGAATCAACCAACCATCTGACTGGTCAAAAAAATGTTATATAAAGAAAAGCTATTTAATTCTGAGTATGTGGAAGAAGTTAAGCTAAGTTGAATGAATGCCTTTTCATTTTTTTTCCCATTTACCCGTCTCGTTAAGAGGCTGCTATGAATAGAGCTGTACGCCAGGCAATAAGAATCAAATTGAGAACAAGCTACTGACCTCTCCTTTGAGGAACTCAGTCTAGTAGGCCATGCATATGTGAGCCAGTGTGTGTGCTCGCACACATATACACACAGTTACCCATCCACCCATCGGCCAGGAATTTACAGATGTTAGCTTCATCAAGTTTCACTTCTCGTAGTGAACAGTGTCTCACAGGTTTACAAAGGAGACATTGCTGTTTACTTGATCAAGCCTGCCTCGAGGTTCTAATCTAAAGGCCCACTAAAGACACAGTATGGTTTTTTGTTTGTTTGTTTGTTTGTTTGTTTTGGTTTTTCAAGACAGGGTTTCTCTGTGTAAGCCTGGCTATCCTGGAACTCACTCTGTAGATCAGGCTAGCCTCGAACTCAGAAATCCGCCTGCCTCTGCCTCCCAAGTGCTGGGATTAAAGGCGTACGCCACCACGGCCCAGCCACAGTATGGTTTTTAATGGCATGATGGGATTTATTTTACTCTCGAAGGTCACCAGAATGCATCCAGCTCAAGTCCTTGGGATAGTTTTGCTGTTGCTTGGGCAGGTGGTAAAGGGCCCAGAAAAGTTGGAAAAACTTCTTTGCTCATGGGCTCCAAGAGAGATCCCACCATTGTGTGTCCTGTATAAACTCTAGTGAAAGAACTTTATGCATATTGTTCAAGAAGTAGGTTGGTCTTTAGTGGTGGTGTTCCAGAGCCTGAAGGCTGGGGACCAGGAATAATGAGTGGGTGACAACCAAACTATTATCCTGGCTAACACAAGTAACCAGACTGCCTGATCTGCACATGCTAAATCAAAGACCATGAAGAACTCTTTTCTCAGTTCACTTACATGTTTTGCACCATGAGTCTCACTCTGGATACCTGAGATAAAGCCATCTGCTGTGTCCAACAGCTTAGGATGTTAGAGCTGTCTTCTCCAAGGGTTTCTCAGTCCAACCCAGTGAATAACACGCTAAGCAATAGCTATTTGCCATAACAAATTTGCAGAGCAAGGGAGTGGGGGCAAGTGATATCTCCAGAGAAACGGCTACAAAAGGAATGATAAGTATGTTTTCCACTTGGGCCATCTAGATGCAGCCCTCAGATGGAGTAGGAGGCCATGGAAGGAAACTAGACACCACCATAAATTCAGAATTTTAAAATGATTTCCTTATGTATGGGGCAAAGCTGTAGGAATTGTATGCAAAGCCCAAACAAAAAGACTGTGAGATCATGCAAAAGGAGGATTATCCTGGGAGAGGGTAGACCAGTGAGGGGAGCCAATCAAAGGTAAGACAGGAAAAGTTCAGAGCAGGTGACATACCCTGCTCTTGACCTTGGGGAAATCAACTGTCCTGCAGTGTAGAAGGTCCCATGTCAGGGAAGAGGTGACCTCTGGGTGCTGAGGTCCTAAATTCTGTGACTGCAAGAAACTGAATTCTGCTAAGCAACTTGAAAGAGGTAAGCAGTCCTCAGGTGCAAGCCACCCTGGCTTGACATCATGGTCATCAGGTTTCTAAGTCTCTGAGCCAAGACACCTAGGCCAGCTTCATGCACACATAAGTCTTGAGGTGATGAGTGGGAAGCACCTTAAGATGTTGGTATTTATGTTGGTCTTGTTGCAGTCCAGAGAGAGAGAGAGAGAGAGAGAGAGAGAGAGAGAGAGAGAGAGAGATTGAGAGAGAAAGCTGGATGTTGTATCTGTTAGATGTGGCATTGATAACAGAGGCCATACCAACTTAAGAACATTTAGAAAAACTCTAAGAGAACAGAACAGGAAATACTTTCTTCCAATATGTAGGGAGTGTTTCTGATGCTTTGAATTTGCATGTGAACACTGGAGGTCCTGTTCCCCAATTGGTTCTTGATTGAGCAATAAAGATGCTAGTGGCTAATGACTGGGCAGAATAGGTGGGACTTCCAGGTTCTTGAAGGCAGGCTTGCAGACACAGGAGAGAGGAAAGGATTCACCATGCTTTGGAGGGAGAAAGAGCCACCAGCCATGTGAGATCTAGGGTGGAGTGGCCATTGGCCACTTCTCCGACTGGGCCTAGGGTAGCAGGTGGAAGATTAGAAACACAACTAAGCTGGGGAAATATTTAGGATGCTGAGCTAGGACTAAAGGTAACTGAACAACTAAAATTGAGGGAAGGTTTAGAGGTGTTGAGCTGGGAATGAAGAGTATGACCCGGCCTCTGAGCTAAAGCATATCAAAGATAAGCTAATATGTGTGTGTCTTTCATCCATGGATATGAGGGAAACTGGGCCAGGCTGGTAGCATAGTCCACCTGGAGCTTAAAGTAGGGTAGTAGGAACTACAAGCTACACCAATAGGAAACATTTTGATTTTTAAAAGTACAACAAAAATATTTTCTTGGCATTAAAGAAATAGGTCTAAACATTTTTACAAGCCCTTTCAAGTGTGATTATGTGGTGCTCTCAGCCACTCTGTCTCATTAAAGAGTTGAAAAGGGGAAGGTGTGGGAGTGATGAAGCTAAAGGGCTTACTCTCAGAGTCTATAACCCAAGATAGTGTGGCTTCAGACTCTAGGTTTCTGTTTCTGACTCTTTTGCAGCCTGCATTTGAGATAGTCTAGATGGCTCTTGGTTGCTGGTACTTGTATCATGTGTACAGTCACAAGCTGGGCACTTCAGGTCTATAATCTTAACCTCAAGATTGAGAAGCGATAGTGCTGAGCTCCGAGGGAGATAAACATCCTAGTATGAAATATTATTGGTCCAAAGTTATGGGCAAAGTCACCCAGATATGTCAGCTACTCCACTGCCTCACTGGCACCTACCAAGCATTATTGTGTTCATTTTACAGATGAGAAAACAAAGCCCTGGGAACAACTTGGCCAAAATCACTTAGCTATTAAGTCACAGGGCAGGAACTTGAACCTGGGTTCTTGTGACTCTGAACCTGAGCCACCTTAATGTATTGGTGGTTGTGTTTGGAAGTCTCTGCATTTTAGACTTTACCAATGAACAGCCTACAAGTATTGCAGTCAACCTGACTGAGGTTGCCAAGCTGGCCCTATAACTTAGGAAAGCTGGACATTATTGTCCAGTTTTCTGATTCCTGTTGTCCAGTGACTGACCTGTGTGAACTGTGAACTTTGCCAGTGCTAGTCAAAGTATTCCATACCTTTAGTTTTTCTACCGATTCCTCCCTTGTCTTGGTCCAGGCCAGAGGTCCTGCTCTTGGGCCCTTGTACCATATCAGCTCTTTCCCCAGTCTTGTGAAATGGGCCCAGTTCTCAGTGCTGTTTACTCACCCACAGAGAAACACTAACTTGGGTTTGAGCACACGCCACAGGTGGCTTTAGGCAGAGCTCACTGGTTCAGCTCTGGTCCTTGAGGCTCTTTGCCTGGGACCCACTTCTGCCTGAGCCTTCTTAATACAGTGTGTATTACAGTCTTAGTGGCCTGGCCCTGGCCTGCCAAGCTCTGACCTTGGATGTCTCTTCAACTCTTGTTTGAAAAAGCAGTTCCTGCTGTTGACAAGATCCCTGCATTTAGCCCACTCCCAACGGCTGAGACACAGGAAGCCAGCTGGGCTCCCACACTCTCTGCAGAGAACCAACCCATCTTGGCTCTTCAAAGGTAACATGAGGCACTGTAAAGGAAAAGCTTGTAAACCTTTCTGAGTATTTTTTGTTCATGTTTGTTTTTGACATGGCATGCATGTTTGCTTGTCAACCTCAGCACTCAGAAGGCTGAGAGGCAAGGAGACTGTGACTTCAAGTCCAGCTTCAGTGACATAACAAGACCCTGTCTCAAAAAGTAAAACCAAACGCCATTATTTAAATTAAGTATAACATCCTCACAGAAAGTGTAAAAATCATAACTATTCAGCAGCTATTAGCCACCACAGGGGCATAGACTTCTGGCCACACATACACCCAGTGTAAGTTTGCCCACAGTCCTCCCCAAAGGTAACTATCATCCTGTTTTCTAGCACAGTTGGTTTTCACCTTAAATACAAATGTAAGCACTTAATATATAGGACTGTTAATTTTTTAAAATTATTACTGTGACAAATATATTTGACACAAAATTTGCCATTTCTCCATTTTGAGCACATATTTGGATGGTATTCTTATACTCACAACAAAAGTAAAACTGTACCTGTCAAGTAACACTCCTCCATTCTCTCTCCTTTTGGCCTCTGATGACTCCATTTTTCTTCTATGAATTTGGATCCTTTTTACTATTCTGTATAAGGAAAAGCATACATTTATGGTTTGGTAACTGCATTATTTCACTTAGTGTAATGTGATAATGGTACAGTGTAAATGTGCAAGTATCTTCAAGACCCTGCTTTCAATTTTTTTTTTTTGGCAAAATACCCCTAAATAGAATTGCTACATCATATAGCAGTTCTGTTTGTAAATTTTAAAAAACAGACCCTTCTGTATGATCAAGTGATTTTGAATAGTGGTATCAAGACTAGTCCGCACGGAGAGGATATGTCTTTTGAACTGATGATGAGAAATAAGGTTTCCATACACAAACATGGGGAAGTAGACGCCTCATCTAACCAAAAAAATATCAACTCAAAAGAATCAGGGACTTGATAATGTGAGACCTGAAAGTGGCCAGGAAGTATGGAAAACTCATGTTGCTGGATTCCACAGGGACAAAAACATAAAGCAGCTAGAGAAAGACAAAGTGCACTTTATGAAAATTAAAAGGCCCCGTGCATGCATCGAAGATGCTGTCAGCAGAGACAATGCACAGAACATGAGAACACACAGACAAGTCCCATATCTGACACCGGAATAGAGAGAAGGTTTGCGATCAAGTCAAACCCAGTTTAAAAAAAGTGGGCCAAGGGCGTGAAAAGTTGGTTCTCCAAAGAAGACAGATGAGCAAGGCAGGCAAAGATGCTCAACATTTCTGATTAGAGGTGCAGAACAAAACTCAAGGAGATGTCACAGCTCACCCATTAGGAAGCCTCCAGTTAAAAAAATAAAAGATAAGAGTGGAGAAGCTGGAAGCTGTGTGCTGTGCAGTGGGATGCGAGATGCTTCAGCCTCTGTGGGCACAGCACAAACTCTTGGGTCAGGATGATTGTGTCCCAGTTGTGTTTGAGATTCATGAATGTGATGTCATTTAACTTCTATAGTTGCTGTATTGGATCTTATGTGAAGCTGTTGAAAAATGTTTACTGTGGGTTGCTTCCAGTTTGGGGTCTGGAAAGGTACTGACTACATACATGCATGTGGTGCATGCATGCACGCTTGTGCATGCCCACACATACACACAGAGAGAGATTTTATTACACACATGTAAGGGTAAGCCAGGATGTAATAATGAAATAGTTCTCATGTGCTCATCTCCCAGTCTCGGCAATTATCAACACAGGCGCCAATCTTAATTTCTTTTCCGTACTCCATCTGCCTCTGATTGTTTTGAAGCAAATACTAACATCACAAACATTTATCATGAAACATTTCAATCTATATCCCCAAAGGATAAGTGTTCCTTTTTTAAAATATCCACAAAAATGATTTCACCCAGACAATAATGTAACATTAGAATCAGATATGTAGTCTCACTTACACTGAGGCTGATATGCGCAAGGTCATCTTTTGCAATTTTCTTTAACTTGCAGCCTCACCCGCCTTCTGTGTCTTTGCAAGTTTTGTGTGAGAGAGTGGGTCCTTTATGTTATAGTTTCCCGCATTGTTGGTTTTTTTGCTTGGTCTCCAGGGTGTTATTGAAGCTGTCCCCTTGCTCTATCTTATATGTATTGGTTAAATTTATTATTTTTAGATGTCTCTCGTGTGTGTGTGTGTGTGTGTGTGTGTGTGTGTGTGAGTGTGTCAGAGTAGACATGCGGAGGTCAAAGGACAACTTACCAGAGTCACTTTCTTCCTTCCAGTAGGCAGGTCCCAGACATCAAACTTGGACTGTGAGACTTGGAGGGAGGTGCTCTTTCCTAGCTATGGAGCCATCTTACCAGCCTGAAGTGGTAGATGGAAAGGCTTGCTATGACTCAGATTTCTTTCAAGGACGGTATTAATGTGCATCTAGCCTCTGTATGATATAAATACTGCCAATCATTGATAACTGTTGCATATGCCCCCTATCAATCACCACTCCCTCTCCTTTAATAGCTGGGGATACTTCTTTTTTTGTTTTGTTTTGTTTTTTTTTGGTTTTTCGAGACAGGGTTTCTCTGTGTAGTTCTGGCTGTCCTGGAACTCACTCTGTAGACCAGACTGGCTTCGAACTCAGAAATCCGCCTGCCTTTGCCTCCCAAGTGCTGGGATTAAAGATGTGCGCCACCACCGCCCGGCTGGGGATACGAGATGCTCCCCTGAATCCACAATGCAGTCACCCCGAAGCACAGGCAGTGCTGGAATGTGTCCTATGGGTTGTCAAGATGTCAGCGCAAGTTTCCTGTCTCCTCCGAAGGTGAGCAGTGGAGGCTATTTTTATTGACACCACCATTTATGAACCATTATTTAAATATTTGACATATTCAAATTCAAAGCACCAAACACAGCTTACTGATTCCAAGCTGAAGTTCTACGCCCATTGGTGGCTCGGTGCCTTCCTTCCCCCATCACGGTGGTCAAAGGCATTGTTTCTGTATGGTCCCTTACGTGCCTTTCTAACAAGCGAGAGAGGTGTGTGAAGGAAACGCCGCTTTCTCCTGCATCCTCTACTTTCTCCTGCATCCTCTACTGTTCCAATATCCCCGAGAGAAGATCCTCGAGAGAAGCACTGTCAGGACCCTGGCATGGTGCCTTCCTGTCTTCCCCCTTGTCTGTCTGTCTGAAAGCTTATGCACATACAGACTTTCCCCTTCCCTATCTAAAACTAAGTTAATTTGTTTTTCTATTTTCCATTTTAAGATTGAATGTATATGTGAGTTACTATTCTAAATCAAGAGAAATGAAAATAAAGAAGTAGACATGTTTTTGTACTTATGTGTTGCTCTGCTAAAGTACTTTTAATATCCGTCACTTCCACTCCTCCCCCTAATTCCTTCCCACCACTCGTCCCACCCCTCCCAATTCATATCCTTTTTTTCTTCTTTTCTTTTTAAAAATATTCTTCTACAATTTGTGCTGCCCATCAATGCATGGATGCTGTACCACCCATGATCACGGATGACTTGTCAGAGACCACAACCCTAAAGAAAAATAGATTCTTGCTCTCCCAAAAGCTATTCACCCATCAGTAGCTACTCCATTAGGGGAAGGGACTCTTGGACCCCCTCTACACTCCTGCTGTAATGCTGACTGGCTTGATCTTGTGCAGGCAAGTTTGGCTGTTGGGAGTTCTTGAGTGGAAGGTTCTGAGTTGTCCAGAAGACATTGTTTGTGCCCCAGCCCTCCTTCAACATCTGGAGACAAATTAATGTGTGTGTGTGTGTATGCATGCATGTGTGCATGAGTGTGTGTATTTGCACATGTGTATAGAGGTCTGAAATTAGTCTCTAGTGTCATTCTTTCGGTCACATCTACCCCACTACCCCAATTTCCATTTTTAAATTTTTTTTGTTTTGTTTTTCGAGACAGGATTTCTCTGTGTAGCCCTGGCTGTCCTGGAACTCACCCTGTAGACCAGGCTGGGCTCAAACTCAGAAATCCGCCTGCCTCTGCCTCCCAAGTGTTGGGACTAAAGGTGTGTGCCACCACTGCCAAGCTTTAAAAAATTTTTTAAGACAAAGCCTCTTAACTGGCTCAAATTACATCGATGAGGCTAGGTTGGCTGGCCAGCACACCTCAGGGAGCCACTGGGACAGGCTGCCTAGTTCACACGTTTGTTCTAAATGAAATGAAACATTGCCATGGTTTTTTGAACTGCACAATGTTAAACCTGTCTAGAAAGTAAGTTCTCTCCTTATTTCCTATGGTCCACAGAATTCGTGTAGACTATTGGACAGTTGAGATAAAGTCAGAGACTATTTGGGTTTTACAGTTTCTTCCCATGGGAGCTTCTATTTTCCTTTAGAGCTCACTACCACCACCCTTTCTTGGCACTCAAGCCCCAAGTTAATAATTCATACTTTCCCCTCCACTTTCCCCGGATCCAGGTAAGTCCTGGAGAAACATGAAGATGTACTCATCTGTTTTTCTCATCTGTTTTACAGAGATAAGATGTATCAGGCTCCTCACAGCTAGCTTTTCTCAAGGGTGCCTCACAGAAACCCTGTCAACAACCATAGCTCCTGCTTAAGCCTTTAAATTCTGCACAGCACAGCACAGTCATGCCAAACTTGAGCCACCGACTGTCATAACACTTGGTCACTACTGTTTTTGTCACTACAGCCGCTCGTGGCAGAAGATTGCGACACTGAATATATTTATATGCGTTAGCTGGCATGTTTGTGCTTCTTCAATTTGAAATTAATTTCCCTTCCAAAGATCTAAAAACATTTGTGATTTGAGAGAAGTTATGTGATCTGGTATTACTGTCAATTGAACATAAATTGTGTGGAAAAGTTAATTACCACAACCCCTGAACAGTGTTTTTGGTGAAGTGGAGCCAATACAAAGAATTGATATGGACTAAATAACTTATGAATTATACATGTGTTACTGTTGATGGCAGCAGCATCAGAGGCTGTCAGCAGAATATCCAAACATTTGCTGTACCGATTAGACCAGGACACCCTACTTTGCTTACATACAAATCCATGCATTCCTGTGCATCATCCATTGTTATGTTGAAGCCTGTCTAGGCACAGCAAAAGGACCATTTGCTAGGGACTTGTTTAATAGCTTCAGTTGTCAGGCACATGGTAAATGGCCAAATGTCTGGGAGGAGTATCCCAGATACAATGGTCTGCTGCTTTAATTTCATGCATTACAATTTCCGCAAGCCAGACAGTGTTCTGACTCCATTTACTTTGCAAACATTCCTTGTCACGAGAGCACTAAGATGACATAGGGTTCTATGGAGGTTCTGGTTAATATGACCAGTATATTGAGAAAGTGTTTGGTTCGGTGGAGAACACAGACAGACGAATGGGAAAATAATTCAACAACGTAAGCATTGGATGCAAATGCATTGGCTGAACACCGCAGTCTGGGGAGGCTCAGCCATCTTCACAGAGGGGGAGATGACATGCTGGCAGGAGAGTTGACACTTGATCCCAATCTAATAATATACATGTGCACAATGCATATTATACAGAGCATATTAATACCATAGTTCATAAAATATAATCAATAGAATGTGTAGCTGTACAACTATACTTAAATGTGCAATGCCTTAGATGTAATATATATATATACACTATATATATATACATATATATATATAATGTAAAATCAGAATAAAGCATAATTTTGAAACATGTAAAACAAATGTATCTACTCCCAGATTCTTTTACTAAAATGATTTATCTGTATTTTTCATCTTATGTGCATTGGTCTTTTGTCTGCACATATATCTATGTGATGTCCAATCCCCTAGAACTTGAGTCACACTTGTGAGCTGCATATAAATATATTCATATGTGGTTGCTGAGAATTGAATCCAGGTTCTCTGGAAGAACAGCTAGTGCTCTTAACCGCTAAGCCATCTCTCCAGCCCCCATCCTCAGATTCTTATCTGTCCATGAGACCTTTGCAAGAGGGTAGGAAAGATTACAGGAAGGGAGGGGGAGAGATCAAGCTATGTTTTCAGTCATGTTGGCTGAGAAAGGGAGCAAACCAAGCATCTTGGAAGAGTAACAAAGGTCCAGTAGCTTAAGGCTCGTCGGAAGTGGACATGTTGGTTTCTGTAAAGCCCAGGCATGCCAAGAGGGGAGCCCAGTGTCTAAGCTAACAACGTATAGTGATGGAGCAACCAGCTTGGGTGTTCGCTTTAGTTTGTTAGCTTAGCTGAGAGATGAGTCACTCTGGACCACAGCATCAGGCTGTGGTGACCTGTTATCGAATCAGCCCTCTGCTTTGCCAGGGAAAGCTCAACCCGACCACCCCAATGCAAGGCTCCAGGATGCTGCCAGCTCACGTAGGAAAGCATGTTTGCCTGAGGGTGTTTTCCTGACCCTGCTATGTCAGTCTAGAAAATTCCCTGAAGTTGTCGTTTTTGCCCACAGCTCTCACACCCCCGCTTTCCATGACCTCACCTCCAAGATGTTATCTACGATTGCCAGGAAGGAACCTGCTGCTGGCAATGCCAGCTAGCCACAGGGAAGCCGAGAGGTTTCTGACCAGTTCTTCTGAGGTGATGCCTTCTTCCAGCTACCATCTTAGGATGAATCATACTCCTCTACCTAAGCATCCAAAAGGAACCAGCTTTGAAAGTCAACAGGCCAATCTCCTCTATCCACAGGCCATTGGAATTGTCCAGGTCTGAGGAAAATGATGGAACATAACCTCATGGGGCTGGGGAGATGCCTCAGGAAGAGTGCTTATTCTGCAAGCATGAGGCCCTGCATTTGGATCCATAGCATCCAAGTGTAAGGCCCAGCATAACGATGTGTGCCTATAATCCCAGCACTAGGGACGTGGGGACAGGAGGAACCCTGAGGTTTGCTAGATAACCAGACTGGCAAGCTCCAGTTTTGGAGAGAGACCCTATCTAAAAAAATTAAGACAGAGAACAATAGATGAGACCCCCATGTTGACTCTGGCCTCCACATGTGAACATACACAGACATACATTTCACAACATGCACACAATACACACACACACACACACACACGTGCACAAACACGGGTTTAATAGGGAATCAAAGTTGAACAAATGATAATTAGAAACTCTTAGGCTTGCTGGGCGGTGGTGGCACACGCCTTTAATCCCAGCACTTGGGAGGCAGAGGCAGGCGGATTTCTGAGTTCGAGGCCAGCCTGGTCTACAGAGTGAGTTCCAGGACAGCCAGGGCTACACAGAGAAACCCTGTCTCGAAAAAACAAACAAACAAACAAACAAACAAACAGAAACTCTAGGCTTTCCCTCAGCTTTGATGAAGAACCTTCTACATTCTGGCTTTAATTACTTTCCTCTGCTTTCAGGAACAAACGACACTGAACAGCTTCAAAGCAAATGAAGAGGAACAACATGGGGTAGAGAAGAAAATGATTCCCAAGGGCTAGGAATGGTGGGCATCCAAGTTCACGCCAGTCATGAACTCATCCACGTTCCAGCTCAAGTCATGACGCGTCCTTGAGTCTGTCTCCTTGAGGTTGGTGACACAGTCTCACACTAAATGATCACTTTATGGCCAGTCTCACACACTGGACCAGAAGTACCGCCAGAGCTCAGGTGTAAGTCGTTCTCTTTTACAGCCACAGGACCAAGTGTCCATTGATTCACACGAATGAAACTAGAGGCCCCTTCCATATCTGAGTGACAGAGATTTCTCACTATCATAGTCCCACGTCAGTACATGCCATAAGCAACATGGTGAAAGGCATATTTCCCCTTAGAAACTGAGACCCTTGTGCTAGAGATGCTAGCACTGTTGCTTGCCACTTTCATCCTGGGACTGAGTGAAGCCTCTATGTGACAATGTAGGCTTACCTTTCTCTCACACCATTCTACTTTCTCTTCCCTCTAAACTTGTTTGTTGGGAGCTGACTCCTAGCTGAAAGCAGCTATCATCTTCGCAGCCTTCTTGGGCCATATATTTGCAGGTTGATACTTTTCCACCATGACAAGAGACTTGTTTTTCTAGCATGGTATTTTTGCAAGCAGCCCACAACAGCTGAGCACACTCCAATAAACATCTTGTTTTTCTCAGACATATCCTGGACTGACAGTTTAGTGCCCCCAGCTGCAAGGCATTTGTGGTAAAGTGTCTCCAGCTGTACTCCCCTGCTTGTGCTTATATACCCACATTTGCCTTTCAATAAACGAGACTTGAGCAGACACCCTGTCTTATCTTCATTCTTTGCATCTCTTGCCCCTCCATCCCCACTCTTTCCCTTGCAGACTCCATCAACTGACCCAAGGGCTGGCCTGGTCACTTGTTAATCTGGAGAGTCCATTCTCAGCGAGTTCCCATCTTAAATTATTCTTATTGGAGTCCATCTTGTGGCAATTGCTGCCCAGAGCAATACACAGAAGGGTGTTGTCTTTCAAACAACCACAGCTACTGGAATATGAATGCCATAAAACTATCTGCAGAGATGAATTAGGATGGTACCTCAGGGGGAGAGGTACCACAGACAAGGCTGAGTGTTGCGTCCAAAAAAAGTAACGAAGAGACCATGGATTTGGCTGTTGTTGGAGAGAAACAGGTGCTCTAGAAAAGGAAATAAAGGTGTTTAGTGGCAATTAAAGGCTAAATATAAAAGTCAGATGGTCTCTTGCCAACAGGTCAGAACCTCTTACTCTACAAATATAATTATTACATATCAATAAAGTTTTAAGAAAGAAATGAGAAGGGGGAAGAAAGAAGGAAAGAAAAGTAGGGAAAAGGAAAAGGGAAGAAAAAGAAAGAAAAAAGAAAGGAAGGAAAGAAGGAAGGAAGGGAGGAAGGGAGGAAGGAAGGAAGGAAGGAAGGAAGGAAGGAAGGAAGGAAGGAAGGAAGGAAGGAAGGAAGGAAGGAAGGAATTAGTTTTGTAACCAGAGCTGACAATAAGGGTCAAGACCTAACTCCAAGGAGTAGATCACCTTCGAAGAAGTGTAAACTCCTTTCTCAGGGACACATGAGGCCACTGAATCAAGTGAATTGTGTTTAAGAAGCTGATGCGGTGCCTAAGCTGTCATTGCTATCTATAACACAGTCTTCCAGTAGGTTGGAGCTCGTAAGAACAGGTAATAAACTGTCTGGCTCACTGTGGGGGCCACTGAGTGCACAAGCAAATCTAGTAACTGTCTTAGCATCCACATGTGCTATCTGAGCAGCCTGTATATGTGGGTGCTCATGTAGCTTCTACGCTGGTTCCTGATTTGGTGATGGTGCAGTAAGAAGTGTAAGTAGGATCTTCAGAAAAGTCTGCTCTTCACAGCCAACAAGAATGGTCAAAAAGCGGGCATAGGGGACACCAGGAGAACCAGATCCTCTAAATCAACTGAGCAAAGCTCTTATGAACTCACAGAGACTGAAGCAGCATGCACCAGGCATGCATGGGTTTGCATCAGGTCCTCTGTATATATGTTATAGCTTTCAGGTTAGTGTTTTTACAGGACTCCTGAGCATGTGATCAAGTGGATCTCGGATTCATGTGCCTGCTCTTGGGCTCGTTTTCGTTCTGTTGGGTTGTCCTGTCCAATTTTGATGTGATAGATTTTTGTTTTATATTTTATTTTGCTATGTCTTGTTACCCTTGGAAGCCTGTTCTTTTCTAATAAAAGGAAGGGAGTGGACCTGGGAGGAGAAGGGGAGAGGAACTGGCAGGAGTAGAAGGAAGAGAAACTGTGATCAAGATACATTCTATGATAAAAGAATCTATTTTCAATAAAAGGAGGTGGGGAGAAGAATGTTTGAAAATTATCTTACCTCTAGTGGTCCACAGAGACAAGTCAGCTTTGAAGATCATCTGAGTCATCTCCATTTAAGACTCTTGTCTGAATCTCACAAGATGGGTCAGTGATTAGGAACATACACTACTCTTACCGAGGACCTCAGTTAAGCTTGTTACAGCACAGAAAACACTTCAAAAGGGAGTCACAATGACACAAGCTGTGTGTAGACATGGACACATACTGGCTGCTTGATCCTGGACATATTCAGTCTTACACTATCTCCATCCTTTTAAAAAGAAGAGTCCTTTTTAATGTGCACATGAATACAGGAACCCTCAAAGGCCAGAGGAATCAAATCCCCTGGAGCTGGAGTTACAGGTTGTTGTGGGCTGCCCAGAGTGGGTGCTGGGAAATGAACTCAGGTCCTCTGTAGGAGTAGTACATGTTCCTAATCACTGACTCATCTTGTGGGGCAGTGGACCATGCCACCAGACAGAAGAACCGGCAAGACTGTAGCAAGTTCAGAACCCCGATGAATCTCATTATTGAGATGGGCAGAAGTTCAAGCCAGCTTCTGACTAGGTTCCTGTCCTGGAGCATGTGACCACGACACCCTACTAGGAGAACCATGACAATTAGTCATGTAGGGACAACACCTGAAGTCCTTCCCCATGTAAATAAAGCATCCCAAACAACTCAGACTGAGCCAATGGAACACATCTACCCCCCCCAAATGTTTATACAGTCCACAAGGAAAAAAGTATACAAGTTTTTTCACCAAAGATCATCTGAGGGTGCCTGCCTTATTGAGCTGTAACACTCCTGGGAGGAGTTTTCTCTCCTGAAGCCTTCATTGCTGAATCTCAGCCCAACAAGCCAGGTAAAAGCCCTTGATCACTCTCACTTCCTGCTCCATGGCTCCAGCTCCTAGCTGCCCACTGTTTCTTGTCGCCTGCCACCAACTCTGGGGGAGGAGTAGCCACGGAAGAGGTCCAACAGCCTGCCCTGCTCTGGCTTCCTCAGAGAGCTGTAATACTTCGGTTGTTCTGACCTGCCATGCCTTCCATTTCAGACAGCAAGGCTAAGGATCTCTCGCTGGCTGTGCCCTGCATACACGGTGGCACCATCTAATCAGCTTCTTATATTTTCTTAATTTTAAATATAAATTTAAATACATATATATATATATACATATATATATATATATGCATTCTTACATTGATTTATGTATTCTGCCTCCAAAACCAAACAGCTTCTAAAGAACAATAGCCAATTTATATACTCAATAACATATGCTGATAAATATAGAAATTTATTATATTTAAAATATAAATATATATATTTATATATAAACTGCAGATATAAAATTACAAATTTTACATATTAAAGTAAAATATATAAAACATGTAAATGTAAGATATATATAAATTTATGTATAAAAATTTATAAAAATGTAAAATAAAAATATAAAATATATGTTTACATTATATATAATGTAAAAAAAAATAATTAAGGATTGAGGTAATGGCTGGGCGGTGGTGGTGCACGCCTTTAATCCCAGCACTTGGGAGGCAGAGGCAGGTGGATTTCTGAGTTTGAGAGTTCGAGGCTAGCCTGGTCTACAGAGTGAGTTCCAGGACAGCCAGGGCTACACAGAGAAACCCTGTCTCGAAAAACCAAAAAAAAAAATTAAAAAAAGGATTGAGGTAAGGAGCTGATTAGATAGGCCTGTAGTATACGCATGTACGTGTGCACATGTGCATGTGTACATGTGTGTGTGTTTGTGTGTGTGCGGTATGTATATGCTTGAGTAGGGGTACACATGCATATGTACATGCATGCATGTATGGAGTTCAGTCAAGTATCTTCCTCAGTTGCTCCCTGCATTATTTATTTAAGACCAGGTCTCTTATTGATCCTGGGGCTCACGGATTCAGTTAGGGTGTCTGACTAGAGAGCTCCAGGGACCTGCCCATCTCTGCCTGTGTTCTGATTTCTATGTGGGTTCTAGGGATTCAAACTTAGGTCCTCAGGCTTACACAACAAACAACTGCTTGGTCCAAGGGAACTGCCATGTCCGGCATAGTTTCCATTCCTGGAGCAGAGCCAGCAGCTGGAGCAGAGTCAGCAGGGTGTGGGACTGCTCCATTGCTGAAGGTGGCTATAGATGTAAGGCTTGATTTTATAATAATGTATATACTTTACTTTATGTTCCTCTTTCATGGACTGTTCTCCTGGTCAAGGTTAATGATCCCATAATAATCGAAAACAGCATAATTCCAGGAAGTAAGAATGTGTCTGGTGATCCTCAGGAAAATGGTAGCACTGTGATCTTCAAAACAGCCCTTAAGGCTATTGGAAAGAACTCTGAAAACATGAATTCAAGAATATGTAAATTAATGTAAGAACTGTTCTTTATAAGATTTCTCAACTACACAAAATATTAGGATGCACTACGAATAGCATGAGGGGCTTCAAGGACCTGAAAGAACAGAGGCCCCTGAACTAATGAGCCAGCTTTGTCAGAAAGATATCAAGGAAGGAGATAGATTTAGAAAGTGGTGAACTCAGCGCAAGATCCTACTCAGCTAAACTTATTGATTGTGTTTGCAATTGAACAAGGACTAGTTTGGACTTTTAGTCAGGAATGAACTATAACCCAGAAATGAAGGGCACACTCATGATTCAGATCTTGAGGCTGAAAGACATAAACTTTTGATCCAGATCTTGTTGAAATAGTGGCCATGATAAGCTTAGGTCCAGGCATGGTGGTATACTTCTAATCCCAGGAGACAAAGGCAAACTGGGACAGAGCAAGTTCTAGGCGCAGACAAGCTTAGGTCCCAGGCATGGTGGTTCACACCTTTAATCCCAGAATTCAGGAAACAGAGCCATGCAGATCTTTGAAGCTCAAGGTTTGTCTACAAAGCAAGTTCCAGGACAGCGAAACTTATTCAGTGAAGGTGTTGGAAAACAGAAAGCTGGTGATTGTTGGATCCAAATCAGGGGACGCGCTCCCACGGAGACAAGGAAACGGGATTTGCTGCAAAAAACATGAGGTTTAATGATAATAATAACCAGTGCACTGGGGTTCTCTCACATGCAAGCAAGAAGAGAACCCGGAGTTGGAACTAAGAGCAGTTTTTATACAGTTTAAGGGGTAGACTAGAGAAACAGTGACTAGGCATAAAATGAACAGTGTGACTTTTAAACTGATTGGTCTTTAGGGAATGAGGTGGCAAGGACTTCCCTTGTCTGTAAGCAGCAAGGATTGTTCTGTCCTGCGGGATGTGTCTATGTGCTCTGGGCCTTTCTCACCCACAGGTGGGTTCCCTCCCCTGTGACCTGAGGAATGTTAATCAGCTTTTCCCTTCCTTCTCTGAATGTTAACCCAGCAAGTGTCCTCTGGCTAAGGAATGTGCTCCTCCCGGGATGTGTCCTGGGGCAGTTAAGTTTTAAGTTTAACCGAATTCCTACAGATAATGTCATAGAACAAGGGGCCCGTGTTCCAGCTCCAGCAAGCAGCAGAACTCAGCAGCTGTAGCCATGTGTCTCTTGTCTTCAGAATCAAGAGGCTAAGGTCATAAAATGCTCATTTGTTGAATAATCGAAAGGAACCCTGAAGTAAACGATTGAATTGATATGCAATTCCTAAGGAAGTAAGTAGCTTATGC
This sequence comes from Grammomys surdaster, assembly GCF_004785775.1. NCBI lineage: Eukaryota > Metazoa > Chordata > Mammalia > Rodentia > Muridae > Grammomys > Grammomys surdaster. The sequence continues at coordinate 1,655,051 of NW_021620791.1, read as the reverse complement.
AAAAGAAAACACAGGTTTTGGTCTTCAAGAGAGGGCTATCTCAAGCAGAGAGCTATCTCAAACAGAACATAGAGCTGTCAGGTTGTATCCATCAATGACAAATTGCAAGCCAACATATTCACTTAGGGCAGTGGTTCTCAACCTTCTTAATGCTGAAACACTTTAATATAGTTCCTCGTGTTATGATGACCCCTGCTGAGGTCTGCTCAACCCCTACTCCCCCACCCAACCCCTACTCTCCCACTCCTACAGCATAGCTGTGGCCATTTTGTTCCATACCTACCAGCTATTTCATATTGTTGCTGTAATATACCAGTCAGTCATTGACACAGAAAAAGAACTTGACTCAGAGCAGGGTCATGCTGGCCACATGGGTACATTGTGTTCTGTATGAGATTTGTTAATCTTAAGAAATTGCACAAATTTTTACATTGAACCCATCAAGTTAAAGGGTGATATGAACTGTTATGTCTAAAAATGGCTCTAGTCAGACCTGACCACTGGGCAACACTTCCTGCACCTGCATATGAGCTCATCATGTTTTTGTTTTTTCCCTTTATAAGCTTGCTCTGAGAAATGTTTGTGATCATAGCTCAGATAATTCTGAGCTACATCCCTGATCCACTCAGCATTAGGGTGTACGTTCAATAAACCATCCCTGTCTGACTGAGATTGGTGTTCCTGTGGTCTGGGGAGGGACTCTCAGACCCCAATAACCCCCAATCATAAAACTATTTTTGTTGCTACTTCACAATTGTAATTTTGCCACTGTTATGAATCATAATGTAAATATCTGATAGGTGACCCCCAAAGGGTTGTGACCCACAGGTTGAGAACCACTGGGTTGCTCCATTGTTTTCAAAAGCTCATAGCTGCCAGGCAGTGGTGGCACACGCCTTTAATCTCAGCACTTGGGAGGCAGAGGCAGGCGGATTTCTGAGTTCGAGGCCAGCCTGGTCTACAGAGTGAGGTCCAGGACAGCCAGGGCTACACAGAGAAACCCTGTCTCAAAAAAACCAACCAACCAACAAACAAACAAAAAAAGCCTCATAGCTTTATGCTTCCACCAGAAAGTTGTGTTTGTGGGAATCATGATTAGTAAAGAGAAACACAGGTACAGGGCCCAATGGTGCTCAGGACCTCGTAAAGTCTGTCTCCGTCTAACTGCTTCCTAGGCAAATGGTTTTTAGCTAATTATTTATCCTCTAGGGTGTTTCCAGTGAGTCATAAGCTAAATGAAATAAGTAGAACCATACAGAAACTGGAGCAAACTGGGGTACTTGGACCTCTTCAAGTGCAGCAGCCAGTCCCCAACTCAAAGAGAATTGCTAGTAAGAAGCAATTCATACCCTGTGGTATGAACAGACCTTGCTCTATTACTCAAGACGACCCAAGTGAAGTCTCTTAAGTTTTAAACAGCAACTTTATTTATTTATTTATTTATTTATTTTATTTTATTTTATTTTATTTTTTCGAGACAGGATTTTTCTGTGTAGCCCTGGCTGTCCTGGAACTCACCCTGTAGACCAGGCTGGGCTCAAACTCAGAAATCCGCCTGCCTCTGCCTCCCAAGTGATGGGATTAAAGGTGTGTGCCACCACTGCCCAGCAAACAGCAACTTTAAAGCATAACAGTACTCCTCAAGCCAAAGAATACATCATGTCAGCTATAGTACATGGGCCACCATTTTATAGTCTCTGACCTGAGCCACAATTAAAAAGGTGGTCCTCCCAAGTGAAGAGAATTGAGGATCATTGAGGAAGCGATCTCATTCTCCTAAATATTTTCCCAGCGTAGCCTCAGTTTCCACTATTTTAAATTTATTCTCCAAGGTAAGATTGAATTCTCTGCGTTCATTAAGACAGAAAGGTCCAAAAACCTTGGGAATACAAATTTTCAACCCCCTCCCCCTGGAAGCAATCTGGGGTCCTCAGAGGAAGCCACTGACAATGGGCCATTGATCAGTGATGACCCTGACTTAGAGGGGTTAAGTCTAGAGTTGAATCCGATCCTGGGACATCTGGCCAGAGGAGATAACAAGGCCAGAACTGACCTGATCTCTGAAACTCTTCAAGGTCTCACCAAATATAACAAAACTACCAATTATAGTAGAGATTACCTAGCCCTTCTGGAAATTTTCCCTATCCATGCATAAAAGGGGGCCTGTCAGCCCCATAAGTTGTTGCCATTTTGATGAATGGTTGACCCTTGCATGCTCTTTCGGCAGAATAAATGCTCTTTGCCTTTGCATACTATTCGAGTCTGGGGTCTTCCTTTAGTGATTCTTCAACCCTAACAAAGACAACATGGCAGAGAAAGCTAACCTCCACTGGGCAGTGGTGGCGCACGCCTTTAATCCCAGCACTTGGGAGGCAGAGGCAGGCGGATTTCTGAGTTCGAGCCCAGCCTGGTCTACCGAGTGAGTTCCAGGACAGCCAGGGCTACACAGAGAAACCCTGTCTGGCAAAACAAAAAACAAACAAAAAAGAAAGAAAGAAAGAAAGAAAGAAAGAAAGAAAGAAAGAAAGAAAGAAAGAAAGAAAGAAAGAAAGCTAACCTCCTAAAATCCACCTCCATGGTATGAAGAAAAAAAAAAGAGATCAGACATTCAAAACCTCCAGCTAAGAGGCACAGTGAGAGTGTCTGAGTAGATGGGAAGGAAGGCATTGGAATCATTCCGCCATTGGCTCTCATGCCCCAGACTGGCCTCAGTAATCTTCTCTCCTGGGCCTAATAGGGAGGAAGCAATGCTGGGAGCTGACAGCAGAAGACTGGAGGTCTCTCAGCCTCTTGCTATGTCAACCATGGGAAACAAGGAAGGAGAGATACGGCAGAACAGAACCTGCAGAAAGGCACAGACCTACAGTCTACTAGATGAAGGGGCTTCAAAATAACACCAAGAGGCTGTTACCATAGAAGAAATGGACACTGAGCATTAAAATACTGTCCCAGATTTCATCTCAGGGAGATGCCATTCAGTCTCCCTGAATTTTAGCTAAGAGAGTGTCTTATTTAGGGTTTTACTGCTTTGAACAGACACCATGACGAAGGCAACTCTTATAAGGACAACACTTGGGGCTGGCTTACAGGTTATTCTCAAGGCCGTAGCATGGCAGTGTTTAGGCAGGCATGGTGCAGGAGGAGCTGAGAGTTCTACATCTTCATCTGAAGGCTGCTAGCAGAATACTGGCTTCCACACAGCTAGGACAAGGATCTTAAAGCCCACCCCCTCAGTGACACACTTCCTCTGATAAGGCCACACCTCCAAATAGTGCCACTCCCTGGGCCAAGGAACTACCAGGAAGACCCTTAATCCAATGACAAACAAAACAATTTAGAAGATTTTTCCTGCCTTGCCTGGAAAGCCTGTCTCATTAGTTCCATCCCTGCTCTGAGATCCAGACCCTGTCAGTGGCTCCTGCAGGGCCATCCAACTCCAGCTCCACGCTGACCCCAATCTCTCAGGGATGACTATGGAACGTCTGCCTCTGACTGCACTGCCTCATTCTCTCCCACAAAGTGCATCTCCCAAAGCTGTCACTGCTGTCAGTCTCATGCAGCCAGCACTATGTAGGCCATGGAGAAATTAGGAGAAAAAAAAAAGACAGACAAGAAAAGGTCCTGGCAGTGCTCGGTCCAAAATTATTGCTTAGATATTTCACTGTGGCATTTATAAGACCCTCGGTGATTTGGGCCCAAGCTGTCTGTTTTCGCTTTACTAGAATCTGTATTTGCACCATAGTCTGACTGGTAAACGTGGGAGGAAAGAGTTTGCTTGGCTCATAGGTCGCAGTCCGTCCTCAAGGGAAGGCAAGGCAGGAACTCAAGGCGGGAACCTGGAGGCAGAAACTAAAGTAGAGTCTAGAGGAATGTTGTTTACTGGCTTTCCTGGTTGGCCAGGTCTGCTTTCTTCCTTTCTTTTTTTTATACCAACCAGGCTCACCTTCCAAGGAGTGGCACCACCTATGGGGGTGAGGGGGTTGGGCCCTCCCACTTCAATCAGTAATCAAGAAAATATCCCACAGACGTGCCCACAGCCCAGTCTAATGAAGGCCATTTCTCAATCGATGTTCCTTCTTCCTTGGTGACTCTAGTTTGTATCAAGTGGAGAAAAACAAATCAGCTCACTTTCCTTCCTTCTTCCCGGTGGTTGAAATACCACTTATCTCAGAGCCCTTTGTCTTCTCTTGCTGTTGATTTCCAGCATCACCTCCTTCCTGTCAATCATCCTGGAAGGAGCCTTTGGTCTTAGGGCATCTCTTCGGTCTTAATGTAAAACCCCAGTGCTGGCTGAATGCTTGCATCCCACACTCTGGAATTCATCTGCTGAAATCTCCACCCTCAAGGAGAAGGCTATAGGAGATTATGCCCTGAGAGCTGGTTCAGTCACAGAGGCACTGAGAGAGACACCGTCCCAACTGCCCCCTTGAGAGCACAGTGAAAAGATATTAACTATGAACCAGGAAGCAGGTCCTCCTCAGATACTGGATCTACTGGCATCTGGACCTTCAACTTCCCAGACTCCAGATGGTGAACAGAAGTTTCTGCTGTGTCTGACTAAGCTTCTTGATTGCCAGCATTGTGTCAGAGCAGCACTGATATACTAAGGGGGTGACTCTGAGTCCCCAAGAGAAGCCACACACTCTAAGTACTTCCACTTAGCCACCTTCTGATAGGGAATTCTGCTTATCTGTTACACACTGTATCCTGCAACTTTGGCTTCTTACAGAGCGCTATAAGGACATTGTGGAACCAAAAAGAAAGGTCAACCCTTGATTCTGTCTGCTTGTGTTGGGTGTGTTTTCGTCCTCCATGGATCCCCTTATTCTCCTCCTCCTTCCAAATCTACCCCGTTTTGCTTCTGGGTAGTTCAGTGAACCCCAGACTTCCTTCTCATGCTTCCTGTTTCATGATTTAAGTCTAGGAGGGAAGTTCTGCAGCCACTGGGCCAGCTGCTTTGCAGGTCAATTTAATTCTCCTGACCAGCGCCCATTTTTCTGACCATGAAGATTCAGAAGTGCAGACAACTTTCTCAGAGTAGAAATTAGAGCTGCTCTGAGCCTTACACTTCCATCAGCCCTTGTCCTTCACAGTGATTATACTAAGCTGTACAATGTCTAAGACATCAGGAGACAGGGAAAGCAAGTCAGACAGCTGGATACCCTTCAGAAGGAGCTAATCATACCAAAGACCATCTTTGACATCATAGAGTAAACCAAGGCAGGCAGCCAATGCCCCCTCCCAGATGACTGAGGCAGGCAATTTACAGGGTCAGCACTAATGATGAAATAAAATTTAATTATCTGGGGCTGGCAAGAATGTCCAGCAAGAATCTCAGAACTCTTTTAACTCTTATGTGGCCAGCAATAAAGAAAAGGACAGAAAGAAGGTCATGCATGCATATACACACACACACATACACACGCATACATACACGCACACACTCACACACAGGTCAGGCTTGACCATCCATTCCACCAATTTCACAAGTGCGCATGCATACTCATATCCATATAAATATACCTACATATACATGTATGTACATACATATAGACAGATAGACATATGTGCATTTGGTGGATGGAGCACAGCCCCAATAGTCATCCTTTTTCTCTCAGCCTTTTTGATATCTTCTTAGAGAAAAGTTCTTTATAAAATTATCTCACAGATAAAATGTTACACGAAAAGGGAGTTACGTGAGGACGTTGATAGTAAGTTCAGTGGTTCATTCTATAAGCTCATTATAAGTTCAAAGCAGCAGTTTCACGTGTCTTTGTTTCATCATAATGCACACCTGTGGCTACATACATCTTTGGACTTGACCTAGAATGAATGTTTTTCCTTAATTACAAATCTGTCCCAAGCCTATTTCTTTTTCTTTAATTTATGAAAGCTCATTGTTTTCCTTATCATGCAACCTTTACATACTATTTTATGAGGAGTGGGCATATTTTCGATTTTAACATTATTACATCTTTCTAGCAAAACGACTAAAACCATTTCCTTAAACTTGATTCCTAAAATTATTTGAATCAAATCAGGATTTCTACAAAGTCATTGATTCATCTAAACAGCATTAATTCATGAAAGTTTATGTTGATCTGTAGGAAATTTACACAATATGGTGGGCTATCACCCAGGAAGTAATCACACTAGTCTATAGGCAGTGAGGGTCCCCTGGTGCCCACTCATACCAAGACAAATAAACAAGGAGAATAGCAATGACATTATGAGAAAGCACATCAGTAGCAAGAAGCCATGCTGGGATGACGTCTCTGGGGCCATGCCTCACACCAGAATGCCTCTGCAGCAGAGCAAGATGGTGGGCTATCTCCAGGGAGTACTTGCCCCCTGCAGTTCTTCCTGCATGGCATCTGCCATGATCAGCTTGTGGGTAGATGAGAAATACCTGCAATTTATAGTAATCCTTCTCCCTGAGACATCTCACCAAAATGACCATTGGGATTTGTTCACTATGGAACCTTCTGTTTCATCAGATCCACGTTCATTACAGCCACCTATGCTTTATATCTCTTCATATCAGTGCTTAACACTAAGAGTGAGAACGGGTTTAGATGTACAGTTAAGTAGCAGAACACTTACCTAGCCTGCACGAGATGCTAGACTTGATCCCTAAAACTCCAAAATAAGCAAGCAATTCAGCAAACCAACAATAGTAATAAAAAGAGAATCCATGGGCTTACAGAACAATGCATCAAATTTCCATCTCCATAGACCTCTTAGCTAGCATGGAACCTGAGTGAGTTTAAATCCCACTCAGAAGCAAGGGACTATTAGAGGGGGAGCAAAGTTGCCCTGGAAGCACGAGCAGAAGACAGAAAATTCTCAAAATTCATATCAAGGATGACATCACAAGACAGGAAGCTGAAAGGACAGTAGGAAAGGGATAGAGCAAAGAGAGGGTGGGGTGCAAGAGATGAGACTTTGAAGCCAACTGCCTGGATTAATTATTTAACTAATGTCCTCTTCCATTACCCAGGACTTTCATTTTCCCTGCCGTTTCTCCATCTGAGAAAGGAAATGAGTTACTCTGCGTAAAGTTCTAGATTGGCAACCTGACAACAGAATAAGCATTCAGTAGGTGACTGATAAACTATGGTGCACAATAGACTATAGACAACTATAGGCTGCATGGGTAGAGAAAGAAGGCAGTGCACCCATGAGGCTATGGCTCAGAACTAGAGATGCACACGACAACTGGAGACCAGTGCAAAGGCTAGATGGCTAGGGAGTATCATGTACACACAGGAAGGGACCAGAGGCAGAAATGGGCAGAGGCAGGACTGAATGGAGGTAAATCAAGCTACTGTGGAGAAGCCACATTACCTGCTGTGTAACTATTTCCTTCCAATTGAAACACACTCTCAGGGAGAGAGGCTCCTTCTGACTCAGGAGGTAAACAAAATTCACAAGTCTCAGGAAGTTACTAAAACTTAGAAGATTCACAGAGCCCCTCTTGACCATTCTGCAAACAGTAATAATTGCTAAAGAGAGGGGACTCAGCAGCCTATGGAGTTGCCAGCATGTTGTTCAGGAAGCTCCCAGGATGCAGCTTTTAGGAGTCTTCACTAATGCTGGGATGGGCTTTAAAGTGATGCAGCTGCCTTTGACTCATCCATGCATCTGGAAATAACTCCTCAGCCATAGCCTAAGCCCAGTAAACTCACTGGTTCACCAAGCCAGAATTTGGAGACATTGTCTATTTCATCTGCTGTTCAGATCCTGTCTGGGGTGTATATAACTATTTATTTGTGCCTCATTAGGAAAAGTCACGTCACCTAAAGGTACAATGCTACATAAGAAAAGAGACTGTACTGTGGCTCTCCCCAAGCTCTAACCTCAACTTGGAGCCAGCACAGCAGTGACAGGACATCATGGATTTTCGTCCCTGCATGAGGTCACAGGCAGGGATAGACCACAGGAGCCAATGCTGAGTGTTTCTGGAGAGAAAAGCTCAGAGAAAAATACTTCCAACTTGAGTTTTTCCAGTATGTTCAGAGGGATGGTGGTCTTGTGCTATGGGGTAGCCTGCACATTCTATAGCAGCATAGAAAAGTTTGGGCATCCAGACAGGTCCTCCAAGTCAAGCATTCTAAGCATAGGTTGGCCCTTTCTGGTTATCCCTGAATGAGTGACCCCCAACTTCTCCTCACTAACAATGTGGACAGCTGTAATTGTCTTTTCTGGGAGATTGATCAGATAAAACCCTAACAGTACAGAAGTTGCTGTGACTAAGATAAGTAATAACATGACAGGTAAATACTACCCCAGTCCCTCCCACCGCCCGCCATTCCCCAGGTATGATTAATCATCCGTGAAAAGATCTGTACACGCTCTGCTTGGCTTGCCTCTCTCCCAAAAGGCCACAATGGATTTTCGCTGAACTTCTGAGTGTTCTCATTTGTAAACCATTCTGAGATTTTAACTAACTCCAGGTTGTAAGGCCAGGCACACCCCGAAGTCACAAACTCACAGAGCAGGTAAGGAACAGGTTCACCTCGCCCCAGTCACCCAACAGGATGCTGAGGGCCTCTGGGACAGGCCAACTTTGATGCTATAATTGTAGGTGTGGAAGTTCCTTTTTAATATTTGGAAAACTTCCTTTAAATTCTGCATATGTGAGATAATAGATGGCTCGGCAGGAGTTTGTTTCTGTTTCATGGGACGACAAAGGTGGAAGGAGGCAACCAACACACACACACACACACACACACACACACACACGCTCACGCACTTGCCCCAACCTCACCCCACATCATGTACACACACAATAATAACTAAAATATTTTTATTGAATAAACAGTCTGTGTACATTATAAAAACATTAAAAAATACATCCAAGTGTTAGAAAAATACAAGTCAAGTAGAAAACCATGGTTAAGCTATGCAATATTCTTAACTATTAATTAATGTGCATATCTTTTGCTAATCTGTCATCTAGCCCTGAAGATGTCTTTTCTCTATATGAATCTCTAGATTACTTACAAAAGTGGAAACTTACTGGTTCCTGTATTTATTTATTTATTTATTTATTTATGCTTAAAATTAAGCAGAGTGAGAACATTTAGTCCACAGATGCTGACAAATGTTTTAAACAAGGGATTTATTTGATCCCCATTTATTAATATGTTTCTCAGTTTAAGAAGCAGAATAAACATCTCTGTGGGTTTCATATCCCATCACCCTTCTTGGCAGTTGACTGGTGCTTCACCGTATACCAGAACAGCCAGAATTCTGAAGATGTGTGCTCAGTTCCCAGTGGCTTCACCACTGTTGAAGAAATGCCTTGACTCCTACTACTGAAAGGCTTGGAGAAAGACGTTAAAAAGGCTGGATTTTAGGACTAGGTATGTCTAATGGAAGCCTGAGGGCTTCCTAGGACCAGGACTAGCTATGGGTGTGACCCAACACAAATAGCAAGTTCACTTAAAATATTATGTTTTGTTGTTTTTGTAATGCTTTCATTAATTCCAAAAAGAAACTGCATGCCCACTCTTTGTCTTCTGAGCACCCAGCAACTACTAAGTTACTTTCTGCCTCTCTGGATTTGCATATTATGGCCTTTTAAAAATTGGAATAATATAGTATGTGGTCCATTGTGACAGCATCTCTTTCTCTGAGCTTGTTTTCGAGGTTATCCACACTACAGTATATATCATACTTCACTTTTAGGGGTCGGTAAAATTCCTTAGATGAATACTTCACCTTTTAGCCACTCACCTACCAGAGAGCACTGAGTTACTTTACTATGCTTCAAGTTCTGTGAACATTCAGGTGCTAGTTTTGAGTGACAGCATGTGTCAGTGTTTTGGGCATATACTTGTCCTTGAGAACCCAGTGCCTACCTGAGGAATAACGATTCTGAATAACTAAAAACTTGGATTTCATAAATAATGTGAAATACCACCTAGAGTGGTTTGACTAAGACTGGCCCCCACAGGCTCATACATCAAGGAGTGGCCACTTGAGACGGATTAGGAGGTGTGGTCTTCTTGGAGGAAGTATGTCACTAGGGGGTCCCTTTGAGCTTTCAAAAACCCAAGCCATGCCCAGTGTTCCTCACTTCCTGGTGCTGGGCAGATCTGGGTGTAAAACTCTCAGCTACTTCTCCAGCACCATGTCTGCCCGCTACCACGTTCTCAGCTGCCATCCTTCCTGCCATGATGATAATGAACTAAACTTCTGAAACTGTAAGCAAGTCCCAGTTAAATGCTTTATTTTATAAAAGTTTCTGAGATCATGGTGTCTCTCTTCACAGCAATAGAACACTGACTCAGAAAACTTCTCTCAAAAATATATTGCCAAAATAATGTCTGCCTGTTATTGTGGGCAGTTTGCTGGCTGCCAGCTTGCCTCCAAGTTGTGAGAGACTTTGCTGCAAGGTGACAAGGGGTGGAGAAAGAGAGAAGGACATTACAAAACATTATATTTACAAAAACGGTAATAACAACAATAAAACATAATACAAACAGAGACGCCCTATGGCCTCCTCATGACATCCTCCCTGCCTCCAGATCAGTATATAAAAGTGTTTAGTGTTTAGGTTGGAAGCATAGAACATTCTAGTGGCTCAGTGTTTGTCTCATACATATAAAGCCATGTGTATAGTCCCAGCACAAAACAAGCAAGCAAGCAAACAAACAAAGGCAAAGTTGGTTAGGTTTGATGTAAGACTGGAAGATAAGGATACTTATTTCCATTTTTGTTGGCTGATGATGCCAGGATTAAAGGGTTGACAAAATTCCTACAAAGTTAGAGTTGAAAGGTGCACCCATCACTGGGCAATAGCAGCACTCAGGAGGCAGAGGCAGGTGGATCTCTAAGTTTGAGGCTAGCCTGGCCTACAGAGAGTGTTCAGGATGGCCAGGGCTACACAGAGAAATCTAGTCTCAATGAGAGAAGAGTCTGACAGGGGAAACTGACATGTAAGAGAACGCTTGGAGTGACTCACATGACTAGACACTAAGAACCAGAGTAAGGGAATCAGTTGCATCAAAGGGTAGGAAGGGGAAGGTTGCTGGTGGTGTGTGTGTGTGTGTGTGTGTGTGTGAGAGAGAGAGAGAGAGAGAGAGAGAGAGAGAGAGAGAGAGAGAGAAAATCCCATGATTGAACTACTAGTGGAAAAAAGAATTTAAATAAAAGAGATTATTAGAGGAAATAACACCAACGGTCATTCGGAACATTTTGCATTTAACTGTAAGACAGCCTGGTGGCAGTGGTTAGTGGACAGTGGCCGTCATGAGAGATAAAGATATATTGTACGGAGGGGTGAAACAAACACATGAGCGCATTTATTTTACCCGACTTACTCAGAATGTGACTGGAAGTGGCATATACAAAACGCTCAACATAATTTTTTGAATAAAATTTTCCTTGATTGGAATTTTTAAAAACGATATAGTCTTCGTGGTTTCATACACAGATACAATGTATTTAAATCATAACTGTTTCCCACATCCAGCTCCTCCTAGATCCCTCCCCCGTCCTCCTCCCTCCCCCACCCTCCTCCCTCCCCTGTCTTCCTCCCAACGTCATGTCTTCTACTTCTTACGTGATCGCCGAGCCCAGTTGGTTCTTCCCAGATGAGCATGGGCGTCCGTACGGCCATCTCTTGGAACATGGGCAATCCACCACATGCTGAAGAAAACTGTCTCTCCCTCTTTTAACAGCCACCACATACCAAAAGCTCCCAAGTTGTGGGTGGAGCCTCGGGAGGCCCTCTCTTATCCAATTTGGAGAGCTAAGAACACAACAGAAATGTTTAAATAGATAAACTAGATGAACCTGGGGTGTGTAAAATTAGGTTAAATTTAAGCCACAGGATAACGCATAATCTTCATGCCAAACAATCCTGTATTTTAAAAGGAACAAAAAACTTCACTTCGAACTTCCTAGCACCAATACAAACTCGGAGGGAGGGGAGTATGCTCAGCTGTGAGCTTTTCAATGGCTAGGACAGAGGTGAGAGGTTTAAGACTTAAGACCTAGGCCGGGCGGTGGTGGCGCACGCCTTTAATCCCAGCACTCGGGAGGCAGAGGCAGGCGGATTTCTGAGTTCGAGGCCAGCCTGGTCTACAGAGTGAGTTCCAGGACAGCCCGGGCTATACAGAGAAACCCTGTCTCGAAAAACCAAAAAAAAAAAAAAAAAAAAAAAAAGACTTAAGACCTAGGAAGCTCTTCTCTGAGTCTGTGTGATCCCCTTGAAGTTAGATACGGATCTGTGGTTTGTTCTTCTGAGGTAAAGGTGAGCCCAGCACCGTGTAATACTTCCAAGTGGAAGACTGAAGAACCAGTGTGCACAGCTTCATGCACTTGGCCGGTGCACAGGGCCTGGATGGCAGAGGACACAAGAAGGAAATGTGGACTCAAAGACATGTTGAGGAGGCTGCGCCTTGGGAAAAAGTCAGATATGTGAGAGAAGGAGAGATGTTGACAAAAAGACAGCCAACAGTAGAACCTCAGATGGGACGGTGACCACGGGAAGCCCCGAGTCCTAGGAACTGAGGCAAAGCTATAGGAGAGCATGAGTGAGCTTCAGTGCTTTCCCAATGCCACTTAACAAAAAGTCACGCTGAAGTTATTCCACTTTTAGTGTTTTTGAATTTTATTTTTTAAATTAACTTTAAAATTGTCCTATATGTGTGCTGTAGTTGCATCAGTTTCTTCCTCTGTCTCCTCCAATCCCTGCCATGCCCATCCCTTCCCCCTTTCAATTCATGACACATATATATGTGTATGTGCAAATATATAAATATTTAATATAAATACATATTTCAAATTTATATTTTAGTATACTTCAAATATATATTTTTACTATAAATATATATTTCAAATATATATGAATGAGTAAATATTTAAATACAACCTGCTGAGTCCATTCATATGAACATATATATGTTTAGGGCTGACCATTTGGGATTAGATCACCTATGAGGAACCTCATCTTTGGAAGGGTAATTCATCCCCTCTTAACTGTCACCTATAGCATCTAAAGATAGGGTCCCACGAGATTTCCCACTTCTACACCAGCCTGTCAGCTGGCGGTGTCATTGTTCAGGTCTTGTTTAGGCAGCCATATTGTTGAGATTTCATGGTGCAGGCTCCCTGTCATGTAGAAGACACGATCTCACAGCATCTATCCCCCTTGTTTCAGGCTGAAAGATTAGCACTTTCTGGCTGGATAACCTAGGGCAAAAGGGACCTTCAGTTCACTTATCTGTAAACTGGAGAGATGACAATGTCCCTCGTGTAAGATCTAGGAGGCAACTGTATCGGGTCCTCAGGGCATGTGTGTATGGGTCTGAGCCTTGAAGATCTGGAACTCACAGAGATAACTTACACAGCCACTTTGGCTCTCTGAGGTGGGATCTAACTCGAGGGTGAAGTCACCTAATAGGTAACCAGATGGGATATGACCAGTCTCTCTGGGATCTCAATGTAATACTTGGGTCTTTTTTCTTTGCAGTGATCTTCTAAATTTTGGAATTCTGCCTCTCAGAACTCATTTTCTGCCTTCAAAACTACCTTTTATTTTTCAAATTTAATTAATTTGATGCATGTGAATGAGTGTTTTGCCTCATCTATGTCTCTGCACTGTGTCTTTGCCTGGTGCCTACCAATGCCAAAAAGTGTGGTTAAGATCCCCTGGGATTGGAGTCACAGATGATTGTGATTGGAGGTTGTCATATGGGTGCTGGAAATTGAACCTGACTCCTCAGGAAGAGCAACCAGTGCTCTTAACTGCTGGACCATTTTCAAGCCCTGGATGCCGTATTTCTTACAATTAGTGACCACAGATTTCACTTCCTAGGTTCAGAATCCTGTGTGTTTTGACCTCCAATGGCCACGAGAGTATTACTGCTCCTAAAGTTGGTGAGGAATATCTTTAGCTCATGTCCTCTCGGGAATCACCCAAAGTGCCCTTCCCTTTGCCCTTTTCTGAGTTGACCAGAGTTGTCTCAGTCGTTCAGTCCCTTGTCATTCTTTATAGAGACTCATGGATCCAGCTGGTGTCTTCAAGGTCACTTAAGGTAATCCTCCACTGACTGCAGCCGTCGGCTGAGTAACATTCCAGCTTCTATTTGCAAAGTACCAGCAATGGATAATTCATCAACCCCAAGATAGCACATTCCATTATTGCCTGTTAGGGAGCTCTTTCCTTATTAGCTTTGAAACTGAATTCCCTATAATTTCTCTTCACTGGCAGTGGAATAGCGAGAGATGGAGGTGTGGTGGGAGCTCTCTCTCCAAGCAAGACAAACATTTTTCATCACTGAGGTTGTTTGGAATTGCCAGTGCACAATGCTAATTTGCACATATACATTCTGTGACTTTTATCATCGTTTTGGAATTTTCCACAGAGAACACATTTCCTTGTTGTTTTTGCCTGAGAGGGTCTGCTTCGTCAGGCTTGCCTTCTGGGACTAAATAGGAAGTCTAATTTCTCTTCTCTTGAGACAGCCTTTTCTCTATGGAAGGGCGAGGGCGGGGGGCTAGACACTCCTGATTTACCTGGTTGTTCCTAAACCACCCTCATCAGGCTAATTAGCCTTTCCAGAAGAGATGTGTGTCCGTTGACATCTGCATCATTTATAATGCTTTCAAGTTTGCCTGTCATTGAAAATCAACTCAAAGGGGCTTAAATGGTGAAGGGGATTTACTGAGGCTGGCCAGCTCCAGGGAAAGCTTTCATCCTCACGCTCCTGATAGTATTGGGGAGACTTCCCTCCTTGTCATTTGCTCTGCTTCTCTTCTTAGTTTATCCTCAGAATGACTTCATTTTGGGAAGCAGGATGGTGGCTGGCCTCCTGGTGCTCCTGGTCTCTAACTTCCCTCTGTGGGAAAGAGGATGTTTGCGCCTCCTCAGTGTCTTAGTTACTGCTCTATTGCTGTGAAGAGACATCATGACCACAGCAACTCTTATAAAGGAAAAGCATTTAGTTGGGGTTTGTTTGCAATTTCTGGGTTTTAGTCCATTATCCTCATGGCGGGAAGCATGGTGACATGCAGGCAGACATGGTGTTGGAGAAGAAGCTGAGAGTTCTGCATCTGGATCCTCAGGCAGCAGGAAGAGACTGTGGTTTGGACAGGGCTTTTTGAAACCTCAAACCCCATCCCCCATGACACGCTTGTTCCAACAAGATCACACCTCCTAATCCTTTCAAATAGTGCCACTCCCTGGTGACCAAGTATCCAAAGCTATGAGCCTATGGGAGCCATTGTCACCGATCCAGCACACTCAGCCAAGAGCAACAACAACACAAAGTCCCACACCACTCCTTGGTTAGTATCTCTTAGATTATAAGCCCAAGCTGTCCATCTTCCTTTGCTGGGAAGTTACAATGGAGACTGAAAGCTATTTCTTTTTGCTACAGCTGCTGAAACAAAGTATCTCAGACAAGAAGGCTTGATCAACAAAGGGTTATGGTGTGTCATGTCTGGAGGCTAGAAATCTATGATCAGTGTCAGGAGGGTTGTCCCTCCTGCAGGCCAGAGGAATTGTTCTAGGCTCTTCTTCCTACTATGTTGATAGCCAGACAGCTGTCTCTCCTTATAACACTCCACATGTTCTTTCCTCTGTGCGCATCTCTTTTTCTTCACTGGGCTTTCTTTTATTAGGACACTGTGTTTGTATTGGATCAGAGACCAACACTACCCCATCATGACTTCAACTTAAGTAAGTATATACATATCCATCTTGTTTGAAAATAAGGTTGCATCTTGTGGTACCCATGTGCTGTGGGGCATCAGTGTTCTAATTGGTTGGTACATGGTGTTTATATAAGATAGTGGGGGTTAGGATTCTCACTTATGCCTTTGTAAGAAGTCATGACACAAGCTATAGCAGAACACATTAGCCATCACATAACTTATTATAAAATTTGGACCCTGCAACTGAGCAGTCTATGGGTATGTTTGACTTTTAGAGTGAAGAGTAGACTAGATTTGAATTCATTTCCAGCTTACACCACCACGATGGGACAACCCTGAGCACTGTGACTTCAGCAGCCACCCAGTACAATGGCAGAAATGCCTATATCACCATATTGGAAGCCTTAGAAAGTCAGCAAAGGGAAAACCAATCATTAACATCCATAAAATCCTATGTATGACCCAGACCTTGGCTGGAGAGATAGCTCAGTGGGTAAGATACTTCCTCTGAAAGTAAGAGGACCTGAGTTCAAATCCCCAGCACCCACATTAGAAAAAAGTTCCATGACCATGATGAGTACTTGTAACCCACACACTGGGGAGCAGAGACACGCAGATCCAAGGAGCTCACTGGCCAGCTACTGTATGCTAAATTGTGAGCACGAGGTTCAGTGAAGCACCATGTCTCAAAAAATAAGATGGGAGGAGGCTGGTGGGACAGCTCAGAAAGTAAACGTGCCTGACTTGAATTTGAGCCCTCGTAGTCACACTGGGAAGGAGAGAAGTCATCCTTGAAACTTGTTCTTTGACCTTCACTTGTGGCCTGGCACACCACACCCACCCTCCTCCCACACCCACCCTCCTCCCACACCCACCCTCCTCCCACACTCACCCTCCTCCCACACCCACCCTCCTCCCACACCCACATAAAAGTAATAAAAATGCAATACAAAAATAACATAATGAGGTGAAAAGCAATCAAGAAAGATACCTGATACCCTCCCCTGGTCTTTTCATGTACCTACGCCTGTATATACGTATGCACACACATGCGCAGACACACAAGATAGACAAGTAGTTAAAGTTTGACCTTTCAGAGTAAGACCAGTATCTGGAAAGTAGAGGTATTTCCTTCACCCATAGATGTGTTTACATGAAGTTCACGTGCTCTGTGGGACATGTGAGGATGGCTCTCACTACCATCTGTCACTGCCTTTCACATTTCTGTGACTTCCAGACACTAACACTGCTTCTAGAACACATATCCCCTATGTCTCTCATGGCCTAGACCAAATGTCTCCCCTGTGCTTTTGGTATGCCTCCCTGGGCCTTTCATGGACTGAAATCATCTCAGCCTCCTCCCACAGGCCAACCTGAGCTGGACAATTCCTCAGTCAGGGCTGTCTTCTCAGGTGATTCTAGGATGCAGCGAGTTGGCAATTAAGAACAGACCATCAAAAGCTCCATACAGCCACTAATGGAGACCAGAAGGGAATGGGTTCCATATAGGTGTCTGTCGGGTAGTGTACTGTGGCAGTGCCAGGGGCCAGAGAAGAAGGGACCCACAACAGCCCTTACACATTTCTGGTAGGATGCAAACCAGTTTACATCCTACTGGTACAACCCATTGGAAAACAACCTGGAGCTACCTTACAAAATTGAATATTCCTTAATTACTATTCCTCAGGGCGTTAGGCTACGTCATTCAACAAACCAATCATCCATTCCTTACATTCCTTATTGCTGTGACATAACACCTGTTACATGCATCTGGAGGAGGGAAGGGTTTATTGAGGCTCACAGTTTGAGGGTACAACCCACCATGGTGGGAGAGGCATGGTGCTGAGTACACTGTATTTGCATGCTTTCAATCAACCAGAGAAATATGGACGTTAGTGCTTGGCTTGTTTTCTCCTTTTCATTCAGTTGGAGACCCCAATCCATGTCATGATGTCACCCGTGGTCAGAGTTTGTCTCCCCTCCTCAGTTAGTCTTCTCCGGAAGCACCCACAAAGACACGCCCAAAGGTACATCTCCATGGCGATTCTAAGTCAAAGGTGACAATGAAGATTGGTCATCACACATACTTAACATGTGTGGTATGCCATGCTCCAGAACAGTATCTAGGAATAAAAACAGGGACAGAAACATACCCCTACCTTCAAGGCTGAAAACTAACAGGAAAGACAGACATACATTTCATTGATGAGATGCAAGCGAGTTTGTGGTAACAGCAGAGGTGGAAGGGAGATGACGTCATTGGAATGTAAACTCTACCATGGTCACAGACCTGGTCTCGGGGGAGGACAGTGCAGGAGCCCCAGTGATGGATGAGTGGTAATCCAGGTTTGGAGCTGTGTGAACTTGAGCAAATTCTAATCTTTGAGGACTCCTCGTTTTATAAAGTGGCATGGGGGCCTGGCCAGATGGCTCAGCTAGCAAAGGTGTTTGTTGCCAAGCCTGATGACCTGGATTTGATTGCCAGCTCCTACGTGGTGCTGGCTCCTAAAGGATACTTTCTCTGTCTTCCATACTACACACACACACACACACACACACACATACACACACACATACACACACACTAGATAGATAGATAGATAGATAAATAGATAGATGATAGATAGATAGATAGATAGATAGATAGATAGATAGATAGATAGAATTTTCACATGAAAACAAAGCACAGATTGAAACCTGGCACATGTATACAGGAAGCACCAGGGACTAAAGGTAGGCAAAGACACAAGACTACTGAGGCAGTGGTAAACCAGAGCATTGTAATTCAGAGCAGAGCTCAAAGGATGCCATGGCTACAGAGCCCAACATTCCATCCTCTGCTGCTCACTTGGCAACACCTCCTGACACTCCAAGAGGCAGAATGAGTCTGCCACCATCACTTACTGTATCAGTATCAGGGCATGAATTTGAACCCAGATCTTCCACTCCTGAGTCTGGATTCTAGAACAGTCTACTCTGAGACGCTTTGGGGGAACAAATAAGAGGAGAGGGGTAACTGGGGATCGGAGGGAGACAGAGTGTAAGGTCATCCGATCCAATGCTAATGGTTAATGGCTGACAGACAGACCGAAGAAACTTCCACACAGAGCCCAGAAGCAGAGTTCTGGCATTCCAGTCCACCTGCGTTGGAGTCCCCAAGGTTAAGTCCACCCAGGAAGATGCAGCCAGATAAAACAGCAACAATATTAATGAGTGGCACTCTCTACAGGCAACCTTTCCTTTGTGTTATCTTCTTTATCTTGCACAACACCTTGTGAGAGGGCGTGCCCCCACTTCACAGTTGGCCAAACATGTCCATAAGATGAAGTCATTGGACCTGGGTCACAGAGGCAGAAACGAAGCCAGGACATGTCTTCGAGGCAACCCGCCCCCAGATTTTGTTGTCGTTCACTTTTTCTGATCACCTGTCTCTAGCGTCTGTCCTTTCCTTTGGCTAATGCCCTGCACTCAAGGTCATCTGGGATTTGCCTTTGGACCACTGAAGCTATTGTTGCACCCACAGGGAGGGTAGGTCTTGAGGAACCCTTAGTCATGCCTAAGAGGCAGGAGCATGAGAGCCCTGCTCATGGTGGCGAGACAGACTCCAGAGGCGTGGTTACATGCACAGTTACATACAGAGCCCCCTGTGGGAGCTAAGGCTGGGACTTGGTGGGAATCCCTCCATGGCGCCAAAGGACAGAGCCATTTTTATTCATTTAAGCTCAGTGCTCTTGGTTATTAGCTGCTTCTCCACTCCCGCCCTGCTTCTCCACTCCCATCCTGCTCTTCTCCTGGAGCAGCTATGTTCATGAGTCGTCTTCTCAGGATCTGTTTTCTGAACCCTAACTCAAGACATCCTTAGCCTCTTAGCTCCGCCCCCACCCCATCCAACTCCCCACTCTCACTCCCCCCCCCAGCATCATCCTTTTCCTAATCATTTCTACT
Organism: Grammomys surdaster; assembly: GCF_004785775.1. Lineage (NCBI taxonomy): Eukaryota > Metazoa > Chordata > Mammalia > Rodentia > Muridae > Grammomys > Grammomys surdaster. Next base: position 1,635,434 of record NW_021620791.1, on the reverse strand, counting down.
TGCTGCCTTATACTCTCTGGGGAACAGGAGCTAGTTGCTATCTCTAGTCCTCTCACATGGCCTAGGTCTCCCGGGGTTTCCCTTCCATACACTCCTGGGGCTACACTCCGGATGAGGCCCCACCTCCACAGAGGGCATAGGCTGATTACTCAGCTTTACCTTTCCCAAACTTGAGCAAGCAGGGACTTGACCCACCTCCCAGGGCGTGGGACAATGGGGATATAGTCAGAGACAGTTTCCAGGCCCTGTTCAGACTTGTGCTAGTGCTGAGGCAGGTACTTGAGGATCATCCCTGGGTGTCTGGAGGGGAGAACCAGACAGACTACCCCAGGGAAGGATGCCAAACCTGTAAGTAAAAGCCCTTTGTAAAAAGAACAGGTCTTGGACTAATAAGTTTCTTGAGGGATATGGAACACAAAGTTAGACGCATCCACCTGAGGGGCATTGAGTCAAATTTCTTCCATCATTTGGTGTCACCTCACAAGGGAAAGATGCTAGGTGGTCCAGGGAAACCTTTTGAAGATGCTGACTCAGCGATTCCCCTATCTGGGTCCATGTGACCTTGAGATTAAAAACTCAACATTGGTTAAGTGGTTACCGTTGTCTACCACTTATATGTAGCTTCCTAATTGGCCTAAATTCAACTTAAGAGGAAGGGTATAAAAGGGATAACTCAGCCCAGGAAGGGCAGTGGCATTCTGGTCCCACTCTTTGAGTCTCCTCATTCATAAAAGGGACATTCTCTCCATTTACCATTTTCCCTGTGGTCTCCTACCTCCATCCCAAAACCCTCCTCTGAACCATGAAGCGTCTTCCTGGCTGTCCTCTCTCAGTACACTCCCTCATGTTGCCTGGTTATATCTATTTTATTCTTAAAGCTCAACTCAGGCTTCAGTGTCCCAAGGTTGCTTTTCTGATGTTTTCCAGCTACTAGGATGTGCTGGATGACCCATCTCTGGGTTCCCACATCACCTTATATTCTTGGTCATATGTCATTTCATATATGTTCTGGTCTTTATGCCTAGGCCTTGAATAGCATAGACATATTTTATCTCAAAACCCTGAGACCTACCGTAACTTCTTTGATATAACAAGTACTCACTAAACATCTGTTAAATACCCAAACAGAAGGAAAGTGTCGAACATAAAGGAGATAGCAGATATGAGAAGAAACTGCAAATTGTCATTACATTTATTAATGGTTTTCTACGAATATATTTTTGTATGCCTCTGGATTCTATCTTGAGGTGAGGAGACCTGCCCACTGTGGGCAGCATCTTTTTCTGGGATGGGATTCTGGACTATACAAAAAGCAGAATGTGAGCAGGGCACATGCTTTCATTCGTCTCTGCTTCTAGCCTGTGGATGTGACATGACCAGCTGCCTCAAGCTCCTGCTGAGGTGACTTCTCTGCCACGATGAACTATGACCTTAAACTATGAGCTGAACCCTTTCTATTGGGGGACTGTCTTGGACCCACCAGCCGTGTTAATAAGATTCTGGTCTATCTGTTCCCCTCTGTGTCTCTTGAATCTCCATCATCTGCTTTCTTCTCCCAACGTTTCTGCTTCTTACTCCCCGCCCAGCCATTGGCCGTCAGCCCTTGATTACAACCAATCAGCATTGAGACAACTTCTGATACAATTCTAGATTGCCTGTAGGCATAGAGGACTGTCTGACCTTCAAGTATCTGAGCAGGCATGGAAGGATAAGTATTTACAAACATAAGGTCAGTGATGGACAGAAGAAATGACAAGAGCAAGATCCTGCCAGTTGAAAATACAGAGGCACATCTTCACATAATGTAAAAAAAAAAAAAAAAAAGTTACCCCAACACCTTTCTCCTTGAGCTGCTTTTATAGGAGTCTCATCCAACAACAGAAAAAGCATCTAAGACATTGACACATCACATGTTATCGATGGGATTATAATAGTAACATGTGCTAAGCCTTAGCAAAGAGATTTGCTGAGCATCAAATACTAACCAAACAATCAGAAATATCCTTGTACACACACACAGCTGTATTCTCTCTAAATTCACCCTGTATCCAGAACCTCACTCTGCTCTCCACTCAGTATCTTGGGCCTTGTGATAAAAAATCCAGACAAGACACACAGAGCTCGGTGAAGAAGGCGGGGATAGTGTGACAAGATAGCGTGTCACAGAGGAGAAAGTAGGGTGGCCTCAGGGAATGGTGTTGACCATGGCAGGGGGACCACTGAAGAGAAAAACACTCTCTTGTTGAAAGTGGGCAGTGACCAGAGAGACCATTGTACTGTCTTATTTTAGGTAGGCTTTATATTATGTCTTAAGGTGTTTTGTTGGTTTGTTTGTTTTAAAGAAAATATAACTTCCTTGGGGCTGTTTCTTTGTCTAGGTGACAGACTCATTTGGATTTACTTTTACGGCGGGAACAATGGAAGGTCTTTGTCCTTTACCAGAAAAACTTGAGCCATGTGTAGTATATTCTGATCTTTTGAGCAGTTGAGAGGTCATGGATCTACCCAGGGCCAGAGATGTGAATCATGCCCCATTCTTTTGACCAATAATCAAAGTCCTAGTTTTACAAGCCGATCGTTATGAGGGAGGAGGCCTTCAAGCCTCCTCATTTCTGACCAGCCATCTAACAATAACACAAATGACAGGAAATCACTAAAACTCCTGAGCTGGAGGTGACTGTTTAATGAATAACCTGTCCAGGAATCAGAGGGGTGCTGGCATAGGGAATGAATATCACATCTCAGCCTGCCGTATGCCCCGTCTCACCCATTTTCAGAAAACTGAGCCATTGGTCCTGACGTTCACATTGCTGTTCTGACATTCACAGTGCACGTTCATCTAAAAAAAAACCAGGCAGATAGATAGATAGATAGATAGATAGATAGATAGATAGATAGATAGA
>NW_021620791.1:1594150-1632521 GCF_004785775.1 Grammomys surdaster | reverse complement strand
AGATAGATAGATAGATAGATAGATAGATAGATAGATAGATAGATAGATAGATAGACAGATAGATAGACAGATAATTCTAGGCCCCACTTTTACTCTGTGCTCTTTTCTCAAGAGAGGGAGTGTCAAAGGCTAAACCTGTATTCTCCATTTGGGGGTGAGACGGTAGAGAAGGACTGGGAATTGAGAGCAGTGTGGAAGATAACTCTGGAGCCAAGCTCTCTGTCACCCCTGCCAGAAGACAGCCGGCCGGGCAGGGCAGCCGCCTCTCCTCGTCTGATTCTATCTGCTAAGTCACGTCTTATCAACAAGGTCCCAACACAAAGCTAGACAAATTCCCACTGCACCTCGCCTAGCCCCCTCTCCTTCAGATGCATCTGATGGCCTATACATTGCCCATGACTGCAGGACAAGACCCTACTCTCCCTTTCTCTTTTCATCTCTCCTTTCCATCCCTAACTCTTTTTTTTCCTTAATAAGATTTTACTTTAATTTGTGAAAAGGTAATACTGTCTTCTGAAGATTATAGATTATAATTATAAAAATGTCAGGTGAAATTCTCCCTTCAAGTCTCGCAGACCTTCAGACACTCTGTGTGATCCCCTCCCCAGAGATGGTTTTTTTAAATGTGTGTATATATGTTTGATGGGGAGCCACAGGTGTAGATGCCAGAGGTCAGTATCCAGTTCTTCAGTTGCCATTCACTTGATATGGTTTTGTTGCTGTTTTGGTTTGGTTGCTTTGTTTTGTTTTCTTTTGTTTTGTTTTTATGGAGTCTCTCACAGACTGGAACTTGCTGAGTAGGCTAAGCTGCATGACCAGAGAACTCCAAGAATCTGCCTGACTCAAACACATCACTAGGTATTTCTGTCTTTGTATTGAATTTATGTATTTAGTATGTTTTAGGGGGAGTGCCACAGTGTCCTCTGGAGGAGGTCAGAGGACAACCTGAAGGAGTCAGTTTTCTCTACCATGTGGATCCCAGGCACGACACTCAGGTGGTCTGGCTTGATGGCAGTTACCTTTACCTGCTGAGCCATCTTGATAGCCCACATCCAGCCTTTTATGTAGGTTCTGAGGGGTCAGACTCAGGTCTCATGCTTGTACAGGAAGCATTTTACTGACAGAGTACCCTAGTTTGCTCCCTGTGGCTGTGATCAAACACCCCAGCCAAAAGCAACGTGGGGAGAAAAGGGTTGATACAGCTTAAATTTCCACATTACAGTCCATCACTGAGGGGATGCAGGAACCCAAGTGGGAACAGAGCCGAGAACTACAGAGGAAACGCTACTTAACTGGCTTGTTGTCATGGCTTAATCTGTTTGCCTTCTTGTACACTTCAGGAGGAGGGGCCCAGGGATAGCACCTCCCACCGTGGGCTGGACCCTCCCACATCAATCATCCCTCACAAGAATACCCTCATAGACTTGTCCACAGGCCAATCTGATAAAGGCAATCCCTCAATTGAGGTTCCACCCTCTTCCCAGATGACTCTAGTTGTGTTAAAATGACAAAAACTAACCAGCTTACTGAGCTATCTTTCTAACCCTCTCACAGAGATAGTTTTAATATATACATGTCATATTTACATGCTAATCTGCTTACATATTCTCACCCTCTACATTCTCTGGGAACCTTATACCACAGAGAGCAGCATACAGTATTCTGTTCCTCAGTTCTCTCAGTGGACAATACTTCTCAGAGATCTTTCTACATCCAACCATGAAGAATTTCTTTTATGATTTATTTTTCACAGTTATATAGTCTTCTAGTCCACAGAACTTGTTGTCAGTCTGACACAGGTACTATAAATAATGGATTACTGTAGATAGAGGAAATTTCCCGAGTATAAACTATAATTACACAAAGTTCCTGGATTAAGGGTCAACAGACTTGTAGTTTTTATAACAATTGCCAAATTGTACATTACAAAAATTACATTAACTTACACTCTGGCCAAACATATAAAAGGTATGTTTCAGAATTTTAAAAATTGGAACCATACTTAGGCATATATCATTTTGTTGACCTACTATGTGCCAGACACATGCTACTTGTTCAATGCAACCTTTTCAGTTAAGTTGTAATTGATCCCATCCTCAGAGTGGAAATCCAAGAGTCATTGTTGATGGCAGAAAATAAAAAGAAGAACATTTGCTCCTTCTATAGTATCTGCTGGTCTTTGCCTTTCATCCAGAAGTCAAGAAACAGATGTGGGATTGGTTGTAGCTTGGTCATAGAACACTCTTGGAGATGTGCACGACCCTGGGTGTGATCCTTGGCACCATGTAAAAAGAGGCAGCCTGTCCTGGTGAGTCCTTGTCCTGACAAACACCGTCCTCTGCGGAGCACTTCATTCTGCCAGGCACATCACCCTGACAAATCCTCACATGTCCCCCGACACAGGCTCTGTTATCGCCTTCCATTTTCAGGAATGAGAAAATCTAAGGCTGGTGTGCTAAGTACCTCTAGGTCAAGGTTATCCAAAGCGTAGTCAACCGTCCCAGACTTGATCCCAAGCTGGCTGCATCACCCACCCTTCCCCTACCCCACATGGAGGCCACAGCCTAGAAGTTTCCAGAACACAGAGACCTTGGCAATCATCTGTAAAACAGTAAATTTATGACTGAGGAAAATGGAGAGCCAGAAGAGGAGGGAAAGGCCTGTTTAGTGGCTGCCCTAGACAGATCCCCTTCTCCTGGTCCCCAAACAAGTACCTTTTTATTCAAATGTTGCTGTTTTTTTACATTTATGTGCCTGGGACAGCCTCAGCCCTGACTGTGACAGAAGTGTGACATATGTCCTATCCCAGACAGGACAACAAAGGTGGCAGGTATAACTCACAAATCAGCTAGAACACCATATGCCCAGGGGTCCAGTTGTCTACCTGGTCGGTTCCAGCCAAGGCTCAGAGAGCCTGGGTTCTTGAGTTACCTTTCCTATGCACTTCCTGCCACTTGTACAGTGACAACTGAAGCTAGCTTGACACCCACACATGCTGGACCCACCCCCTGCTGGGTGCCAATCATTATGATAAAGCTCTTTGCTCCACACACTCCTAACCACAGCCAGCAGCTAGGGGAGGTGAAGTGACTTGTCGCCTGGGACAGTCAGTGAATGGCAGAGCTAAGTTCCTAACCTAAATATTTTTATGATTAGGTTGATCCCTGACTTTTTAGGAGCAGGATGGCTCAGTGGTTAGGAGGTCGTCTTTGAAGTCACGAGAACGGATTCTCTCACTTATTTGACAAACGTGGAACAATTCCAGCCTTCAAAAGCTTAACGTTATCCCTTAACCAAGGACGCATTTACGCTTGTGTTTATGACACCATTTCTTACAAGAGCCCAAAGATGAAGGTCCCCTGTGGCTATCTACAGAGGCACAGAGGGACAAAGTGTCCTTTACCCCCATTTGTTATAGTTTGGATGTTTGTTCCTTAACAAGGACAGTGTGCTGAAAGTCAGTCGCCAGCTGGTGGCACTGTTTTCGAAGGTTCTGGGAGGTGCCTGACTGGGAGAAATAGGTCCTTAAGGAGCTGAGTTTGGGGGCTATATCTCATCCTAGGTTAATCTCTCTCTCTACCTCTATCCCTATCCACTCCCGTGTCCTCCTGTTTGCCATGTGCTGAGTTGCTTCTGCCACATGCCACTGTTGCATTCTGTCATTTTCCAAATCTAGAATCAATGGAGCTGAGGGCTACTGTCTGAAATTCCCCCCTCCCTTCCCGTCATGTTGTTAATGTGAGATAGGTTATCATACTGACGAAAAAACACATGACAGACATTACTAAGTAACCCCATCTACCTAAGGTCCCTAGAGCAGTCAACCTCACTGAGACAGAGAGCAGGATGGGGGGGCTGTGAGGGGTGAGAAGGGGCATGGGAGTTATCGCATGGGTATGGCGGTCCAGGTTGGACAAAAGGAACCGTGCAAATGTTATAGCGGTGGTCATCAACAGTGAGAGCGGCTTTAACACCACAGATACCTGAAAGTGATTAAAGAGGCACGTCTGATGGCAACTATATTTTATCAAAATTGTTTTTAGAAGGAAAAAATTATGTCTGTTTTGAAGAGTTGTGAAAAATTAAGAGACCGTGTTCATCGGGGCTTAACCCTCAGACAGCACACCTACAGGCTGAAGCCATACTCCTGCCATCAGTAACTGCTGGATCTACGGGGATCCTGGAGTCATCTGTCTCCCAGGCAGTCAGGGGGAGTGCCTGTCTTCTTGCCACCTTCACTGGGTGTTTGTGAGCCACAAATGAGATCCTGTGTGTGAGGAAATGCTTATAAACTGTTAAAAAGAAAAAGAAAACAGGGAAGTTATTGATGGAGGTGTGACTACCACAGTTCTTCGCCAGCCGGGCCTTCCCTCCGTCTTCTCCTTTTACACCTTATATTTACCCCATCAACGTGTCTGTCCCCACTTTTCACTCCTTCGAGTCTCTCTCCTCTTCACCTGTCTGTGGAGGCACCAGTGAGAACTTTACTTCATTTCAGATTTCTAGAACTTGACAGTACCCGCACCCTCCGGGGAGAGGGCCATTCATTTCTGCTGACATCAGCATAGTCTAAGAGACTTGAACTCCTTTAGGTAACTTTAGCCAGAAGACCTGCTTTGTGGAGGAGTGGAGTGTGAAGGGAAATGGAGTCCCCTTCCAGGCCTGTTCAGCCATAAGTGGGTAACTGCCCAGTCCCAGACAAGCAAAGCTCTGTGGGTTAGTGGACATGGCCCTTGGGGGGAATCAAAAGAAGGGGAGAAAGGGACAATTCTAGACCTCCCTGGAGGAGGAGGAGGTGACTTTGGGACACAGGCAGCCTCATTGTATCCGATGGTTTTCATTACTTGTTTTACTACTATGGAGATTCTCAGGCTTATTTGATACTCTAATTCTGCAGTCTGAACTGGGGGTGTGGGGAGGAATAAAACACCTGCCCCATGGGAGTAGAACTGGCTGCTGAGTGGGCTGTAGAACCTGTTTGTCCACACAACAGACAGGGGGCCCAAGGAGATGGACTGGCTCGCTTGAGGTCTCTCAGGGAGTTTCCAACCTGGAACCCCGGCTCCAGAGGCCCCCAACTGAAAGAAGGTCTGGATTCTGGGGCGACTGAAGGAGGAGCAAGCACAGGTTCTCCTGGATAGCAGGGCGGCTACCTCTTGAATCAAGCTTGCCCTTCCGACTCCAGATCAGAAATACCACCTCTTTGTCATCCTTCCTTTTGACTTACAGTAACTCTGCAGCGTGTCCTACAGAAGGGAGTGCTGATAAAGCCACGGGAAAGAGGAAGAGAACGTGATGAGGCGGCATGAGGAGCTCTCTTACTCACCAACTACGAAGAAGAACATGCTTAGTCAGATCGTCACAGATTGACAAAGGACTTTCTCCTCGGGGAAGGAAAAGAAAACGGTGGCCACCGTGCTTCCCGATTTTGTGCAGTCTGTCAGGGAGCTCAGTGCACCTCCACTCCACAGCTGCAGAGTAACTCTGGTAGGGTGTGGTGGCAGTCGTGGGGCCGGTAGTAAATCTTGTAGGATGGATGTTTTGAGATAAGGCAGGAAGAAGTTAGATGATTGGTTAGAGCACATTCAGCATCTCCACAAAGTCAGATTCATGGCCTCGGGCGGGGCTCCAACATCTTCCTGCCTGTAACAGATGTCCCAAGTCCAGGAAGCCAGCAAGCTCAGGCTCAAGTAAAGAGGAGGGCAGCTTTTGGCCACACCCAAGAGCAGTTTCTGGTCAGGCCTTCCTGGCAACTTGCAGTACCTCAGTATGCCCACACCTCTTAAAGATGAAAGCTGATAGAAGACGGCAGGTCCTCTAGGGCTGGCCTCAAGTGCAGTTTGGGGGTACACAGAGGACTTGTTTCTAAAACTAGCTCGCTCCCATTTCCTGCTGTAGAAGGCTTACTCCATTGGATTGGGGCTTTATAGTCCCAGTAGTTCTGATTTTAAAATTCAGCACCACTATGTGTGGAATATTCTCAGGCTCTACCCACTCCGGTGCCCTGACTTGGCATTTATTTATAGCCTTCTCCAAATCCAAAAAAGGATTTGACATTATCTCATATTTATTTCTCGCATAACAGAAAACAATCATTCTGGCAAATTCTAAGAGTTGCTAGAGAGAACTTGGGCTCTGTCTTGGACATGTCACCTTTCTATAAAAATACTCCAATAGCATCCTGCCCTGCTGCACTTTAAAAGGAATCCAAACCTGGCATCTTTCCAGGCCCTGCCTGCTTAGATTCTCGTCCGGCTCATCTCTCTCACCCCACACAGCTTGTTCTCTGCCTCCTTCTACCTCACAGTGACTATTAGTTCATTTTTGTTGCTGTGACAAAATGCCCTGACCAAACTTACAGAAGAATTTATTTCAGCTTATATTTTCAGAGAGGTCAGAGTCCACCATGGCCAGAACAGGAACCTGAGCGATCTCAGTCGCACAGAGGAAGCAAAGAGAGCAAACTGGTAACCCAAGGCTATGAGTTTTCAAAGCCTGACCCCATTTGACATAATTCTTCCAGCAAAGTCACACACCCTAAATGTTCTACAACTTCTTCAAACAGCAGCACCAGTTGGGAACCAAGTGTTCAAATACATGAGCCTATGGGGGACATAGCTCATTCAAACCACCATAGCACGCAAAGGTACCAAGCTCTTTGCTTCTGCAGAGACTTCCCATAAGCTGCCCTTTCTGTGGGTACAAATGCCTCTCCTCTCCTGGGTCATCTCTATCCTTTAGGGTTTGGTTTGAAATGCCACCATTTGCCACCCCGACCAAGTTCTTTCTTATATTTCACCAAAACTCTCTTTTTTTCCTTCTTATAGATTGAATGTGTATGTGTGTGTGCACATGTGTGTGCATGTATATACATGTGTATGTGTGTGCATGCATGAATCTTTTGATTGTCATTATTTGCAAATTCTATATTTATGGCTTTATCTCCTCCTTAAAATTTGTCACTCTGAATCAATACATCAAGCATTTTTAAGGTCCTTTAAGAGTTGGTCCAGAACAGAGAAACAGTTACATCACCCTATGTATGTATTCCTGGCTAAACCCAGCAAGTAGCATTCTGCCTTCTTGGTCCTGTTTCGCTTTGTCACACTTAACCCAGCAACCTTTCACAGTCAACTTGGTGTCCTATTTCCCTTTGTCTTGCCTTTTGTTGTGGGTTTCATTGCATGCTTCAAATGGCCCCCACATTCAGTGCTGAAATGTTTCTATGTCCAGGAAGGCTATGTTTACACCTGGGAGGAAAAATGTGGGTATTAGGTATGACTTATTCAACCATGAATTATACTGCTGTTGGACATGAGTTCAATGTCTGAGAATCATTAGAATGTATAAAATAAGGTCTCTTCAAACATAAACACACATTAAATAAGCTCATGTATTGGTTGGCCAGTGAAACTAGAGGCTCATGGGAGCCCAACCAGATGCTTTTCCTAGAAGCAATGGCTTATTAGTTGTTAATTCAGTTCTGTGATAATGTCACAGACTGTAACAGCTGCAAATAATGGGAATAATCTGTGGTTTTATTCATCTTCTTAGGACTAAGATAGCACATACCATAACTTAACGGCCTACCGCAGCCACAGTTTGTCCTCTGGTCATCCTGGGGACGAGATAATCTGAAATTATAAGGTACCACTAGGGACAGGCTTCCTCCACAGGTTTAAAGGAAATTTCCTCCTTGATTCTGGCCAGTTTGCTGACAATACATGTGCAGTGTTTTAAATGAAAATGACCCCCATAGGCTCAGAGGAAGTGGCACTATTAGGAGGTGTGGTCTTGTTGGGGGAAGTATGTCACTGGGGGTGACACACTTTAAGCTTTGAAGTTTCAAATGCTCAAGTCCAGTGTCACTCTCGCTTCTGCTGCCTGCCAATCCAGATGTGGCACACAGATGTCTGTTTGTGTACTTCCATGGTGATAATAAACTGAACAGTTGAACCCGTAAGCCAGTTCCAATGAAATGTCCTTATAAGAGTTGTCATGGTCATGGATTCTGTTCACAGCAATAAAACCCTAAGACACTGTGACACTTGCTAGCGGGCAGCCATGTCTTTGTTATCACTTGCTATCTGGCCCATGTTGACTTTGTGGTCTCCTCTCCCCTCGTGTCTTAGTTTATTTTTCTGTTGCCATGGTAAATACTCTGACAAAAGCAATTTAGGGGCAAAAGAGTGTATCTTAGCTCACAGTTTAAGGTTCAGTCCATCATGAGAGGGTAGTCAAGGCAGCAGGAGCTTGAAGCAATTGGTTGTGTTACTTCTTCAGTCAAAAGAGAGCAATGGAATGCAAGACCATGAGTGTTCAGCTTGCTGTCTCCAGTCTTGCACTGCCCAAGAGCATAGGGCATGGTGCCACCCACAGTTACCAGGTCTTCCCGCTTCATTTAACTTGACAATGCATCGTAGATAAGCCCAGAGGCCCATTTCACAGGCAATTCTAGTGCCTATCAAGTTGACAATTAACACTAGCCATTACATTTATAAGGACACAAGTCACATTGGATTCAGGGCCCAATCTTCTCTTTGCAATATAGCTCATCTTAACTAAATACCTCTGAAAAGACCCTACTTTTAAATATGTTTACCTTCTGAATTTCTCTAAAAGACTTGAATGGCAGGAAGTAGGGTGTAGGGGAAGAAGTCATCAGTGAATTCAGTAAAATTCATACACCTGTACATATTGTTCATTCATTAACTTTTTTTTTCTGTCTGGTTAGATTGTAAGACCCATGAGGGAAGGAACTGGCTTTCTACTCATCTTTTAATGTCCAGTGCTCAGGCCAGTCTGATCTATGGTACAGGTTCACCCAATAGTTATATGAAGAATGCACGAGTTTCAAAGCTTATAATGGCCAAGGCTGTTGACTCTCTAGGATTAAGCTCTCAGAAATTCTAGGTTCCTGGTCATCAGTCACCTATTAGGTCAAGCAAGAAGATACTAATTAGGTAGGCTTACTACCTCAACCCTTTCCAACTCTACTTTAACCATTATGGGGTATATATCTATAAGATATGTTCTGTTTCTATGGGGAGATGGTTCAGTGGTTAAGAGCACTTGCTGCTCTTCCAGAAGTCTGGAGTTTGATTCTTAGCACCCATGTTAAGTGACTCACAGCTGCCTCTAACTCCAGGTCCAGGATACTCTAACAGCCTCTTCTGCCCTCGATTGTCATACATACAAGTGTGTTCACACCCACACATACACACATATAAATAAAAGATTTAAGGGTGAGGAGACACCATGAGTCTAGATCCCTATTTTATACATAAAGAAGTAGGTCCAGAGCCGTGAAGGAGTCTGCCTATGGTCACCACCTTGTGGGGTAGAGGCAAGGCTGAGGCTCATGTATTTGGAACCTCACATGAGAACCTTTGCCTCTGCTCCTCTCCTGCCAAGACATCCAATGGGAGGAGGCTTTGGAATTTGCCCTTTCTGGGACCCTGTTCTTCTACCCAGAGCAACTTCTGAGAGAAGCAATGGAGCCTGTGGCATGTGCCCCTTCCCTATAGCTCCTAAGGGCCCTTTGTGCCAAATTATGTGGACATTCCACAGGCCTGTTTTAGACAGATCCGTCTGCCAACAGGTCACAAGTCTTTGCATTCCCCTCGGAGCTGAGATACACTGGCCTTTTTGCTTGTAAGCACACCCTTTACTTTTATGGAAGCTGAAGCCAAGCAAGGGAGGGTAGGCTCAGAGGCTCTGGATGAAAGGGGTGGGGTGAACTGTCAGAGGAAGGGGTCTGTTTTGCAGACCTGGCTAGAGAAAAAAACTCTGCTGATTATCTCCCAGGCCAGCTGCAGAAACAAAAGGCCTCGGCTCGGCAGCAGATTATAAATAGCCCAGAGTCCACTCCCAGCCACTTGAAAACAGGGAGATTTTTTCCTGTGTTAGAGGAACAGGCCTTTAAGCTATGCTAGCTCTTTCCACAACCCCCACCCCCAAAGGGCTTTGATTTATGTCTTAGCACCATTGCTGGGATCAAGGATCACACTGCCCCGATAAACAATGATTAATTCATTGCCAAGTTCAAAAAAGAAAAAAAGAAAAGAAAAAGGCATGCCTTTGGAAGCCTTCTCTTTCATTTGGCACAAACACTGACCCATGAGACCAACAGGGCAATTTCTCTGCAAGCTCATGGCCCTGGCTTTTACTGGGCCCTCTCTGGGACTGGATACACAGGGATGGGGAGAGGCAGGAGCAGGGTGTACGGGGATGGGAGTTGCTAACGTGGGAAGTAAGGGAGCCCAGAGCGATGGGAAAGAGCAGGTATGAACTGACTGTGTGCTGGGGCGCTCTGGGAGGAACAGATCCAGTTTTGAGGATGGTAGTTTTACCTTCGCTCTAGAGGGCAGCCACCCCATAACTGAAGAAAATGAAGGGTCAGGTTTCAGTGGGAATATCCTTGACCCCCACCCCACCCATGTACTCACTCATTAGGACCCAAAGCACTTTTTACACCCCTCCCTTATCTGACCTTCTGAGTAACTGTTGTGGTATTCTACAAAGATGTGCCCCCCTTGTTATTTAAAAAAGCTTATAATTTTCAGAAAAAAAAAAAGACATAAAATCCCAAGGCTCTGAGACAGTCATGTTTGCACAAACATCTTTTCTTATTGTACATACAGATGGATTTAATTATACGTAAAATTATGGCCTTGGGGAGAGGTGGATGGAACGGGCCCTGGAGAGGTAGCTCAGGTGGTTGAGTGCTTGCCTAGTGTGTATGAAGCCCTGACATAGAACAAACTGCCTGTGGTGCTGCATATTTACGTTCTAGCACTCAGGAGGATCAGAAGTTCAAGGTCGCCTTTGTCTACAAAGCAAATTTGCTCTGTCACCAAAGCAAAATGTATGTCAGCCTGAGATACACGAGCCCCCGTCTAAAAGAGGAGCGGAGGATGGGTATGTGGAGCTTTCAGCGAGGGACAGGAGTGAGCAAGGCTTAAATCAGGGACTAGTTCCACGCATGTGGACAGAGTTGGGGAAGTCAGCAAGGACTCCGGAAGAGCATTGCCCAAGAGCAACGGACAAAAGCTGTGACTGTGGAGTCGTAGGGTGAGCGATGGAAGCAGAGCTTGCTGGGAACTGTAGCCTTAGAGGAGACACAGCCAGCCCTGGTGAGCCAACAGAGACAGTACCAGAGGAATAACCACTGCCCTCATCTCATGCTCCTCCCATACCCCAACTACTGGTGCCTCCTGCTGGCCAACCCAGTTGGGCAGAGAGTTAAAGTGTGGCAGCCATCGTCTTGGTAGGGTGGGCAGTAGAGGCAAGCATGAAGCACCTAGCGTGCCCACTGTGATCCTGCATTCATTTTCCAGTGGCAAATCAATTTGTCATTTATTTTCCAGTGGCCCATGTCTAACCACGAATACGCATCATCCACAGTGTCTCTCGGTAGATATGCAGCCAGCTCCTCATCAGGGGCGAAGGCAAAGTTATGCTGAGCAGATTTGTACATAGAAAAGTCCCTGAGCACATAAGTTACATTTATTTTCACTTCTCTTTGACACATTCTAGAAACTGAGGTTACGAGCTAGAGATTTGCCTCATTCGCATAGAAGTAATATGACTTCTCGGAATCTCTCTCTCTCTCTCTCTCTCTCTCTCCAAACTTGAAGTGCTTTTTGAATTGAAATAGGAAAGAATAATGAACTCTTTGGTTTTGAAAACAAAAACAAAGCTTTTCTCCTGAAAGTCCCCTCATCCACATGGCTCTGAAAGGAGAGAACAAGTGGGGGATGGCACTAGGGACAAGGGTACCTCAGGTCAGGGGACAGAGTCTGGGAAAAGCCAGGGTCATAGTGTAAGGGACTGTCCAATGAAGAGAAGAAGCCATCAAGGACACTGGGTGAGAAAGAAATGAAGGCTGCGGAGATCAGAAGTGGGAGGGGGGTGGGGGGGGAGAAGAGAGGCCAGGGAACATCTTTCTACAATTACACTATTACAGTGGCTTCATAGTCGCTGTCTCAAAAGTTGGGAACTTCTCTAGAGGCCCTCTGTGGAGAAAGGGCCTCCAGAAACGGAGTAGAAAGGCTTGGATGGTCTCAGAGCTGGGAAGGACTCAGATGGAAGCTGGCAGGAGACAAACGGTGCCTATGCTTCTCAGGCAGGTAGGACCTGGGACCAGATAGGTTCAACCAATGCATGCTTCTTTCTTGCTGGAAAATCTGGGAGCCCAGGACAAAATGCTTGGTTCGACTTTGGATACTCAACAAATATTTACTGAGGTGTGGGCACACACAAACTTCAACAAGATAGTTTTCCCCATTTTCCAAGAACTCAGAAACTGCCATGTGCTGGAAGTCACGTGATGGGTGGATGAAGGCTTCCGAAAATTGCTTGGAATTTTGTCTCTTTGGCTGGGACATCCTCATGTCCTCTGCACTTCTATAATACTGAAGCTAATGTGTTCCTCCCTCGTCTGTGTCCCACAGCACTCTTCCCACACTTCTCTCAGACACGACCCCATGGCATAAAGCAAGAGTTTAGAGTCGGCTGGGCTTCGTTCTCATCACCCCTCTGCTCCTTTCTAACCAGGTGTCTTTCCACCTCCTCACCTGAAGAATGAGAGCACATTGCCTCCCTGGGGGCACTGTGACAATGGAGTCTATATGTGTGCTGCCACCTGGCAAAGAGCAGGCACTGTTGGGCCATTCCACAAAAGAATGAATGATGTGTGTTTCTTACCACTTACAGAGTAGTCTGGAATCATCAACATCCAAATGGTAAGACCTACAGTGGAACACACTGGATGAGGAGGAAGGGTTGGATCAGCCAGAGGAGAGAGTGCAACAGATACCCAGGAGCGAGGCATGTGCTGGAGAAGAGGCAGGAGGAGAGAAGGAACTATTGGAATACACTTCTGGAACATTCTAATGGTGGAGCTATAGACAAGCTTCTGGCCTCTCTAGACTTCAGTTGATAAGGGTACACAGGTCTCTTCTCACAGAGACACTGGGGAGGCTCTCCAGGGTGAGATCAGAAGCACTTCAAGTCTACCCAGAAGCCAGTGGCTGCTGATTCTACCATTCTCGCTGCTGCCTGCAGCAGCCAGTTTGGCTGAGTTGCTTTCCACAAGGTGAGCTATCTTGGAGCTTCACAATCTAGGATTTCCTGGATCTGGAGCCTGGGCCAGACAGGGGATTGTCGTCCAGTGCGTGCAGAGCCGGCTGTGCTGATCCCAGAGCCCTGCAGAGTGTCCATCTGCTGGGTCTGCCAAGGCTAGCACAATGAGGTAGAAGCCAGGGAAAGTGTCCTGGTGTCTGAGCTGGATGCCAGCCTGGACACTCATTCGCTGCTTGCCATGTTGTCTCCACAGGCGCCGCCAGGCTGGCCTTTTCCCTAGAGTAGCCATGGCCTTTGGCCTAGGTTGTCATGGAGACAGTCTTCCTCAGAGGCCTTTTGGACAGTCTCTGGCGTCAGCATATTCTTGACAGGGAGTCCTTCTCACTTAATACAGAGTCCTCTCCACTTGACAGGGAGTCCTCCCCACTTCCCCAGCTCACTCACTCCTCCCAAAAGACAGCCTCTCACTTTCATTCATTCATTCATTCATTCATTCATTCATTCTGAGAATAAACAGATATGGGGTGCCTCCTATAGGTCACATCCCTTGTCAGGTGACCAGATACAAAAGTCCCTGAACAGCGGAGACTATATTCTAGTGGGGAAGATAGACAACAGACAGGTAAGAAATATATATAACACAGGACAATAATATAGAAGTGACATTTGAGCAGAGGCCTGACTACCAGGTGAGCAGCCATGTGGGTATCTGGGAAAAGAATCTTCCGAGTGGGATGATAGCGGTGTGGAAACCTCACATCTGAAAGGGCTGCAAGGTCTGAGAAGCATAAGGTAGCCTGTGGGGTCGAGTGTAGGGAATGAGGCCGTGTGGGGATGAGGCTTTGACATCCAGAGTTCTGAACAAAGCCAAAGAGTCTGCATGTTATTCAGAGATGTCAAGCCTGGGAAGGGGGTGGCACATTCCACCTGAAAGTTTTAAGGGGTGCTAGGTAGAGGGGTGAGGGAGCAGGTGTGTGGAGCAGGGTGCTTAGAGCTTGTTGCTGTCATCCAGGACAAATGAGAACAGCTTGGAGCAGGAGTAAGTGGGTAGAACAGGTAATATGCTTGACAGACATGGGCTGTAGAACCTCTCACCACTAGGCTGGAAGTGTGTGTAAGAAAATGCAGTTTCTCAAGGATGACTCTAAGACTTTTAAAGCCCAATCATTTGGATAAGATTGAGAACTTGGGGCTGGCAAGAGGGTTCAGCAGTAAAGGTGCCGCTGTCAAGCTTAACCACCTAAGTTTGATCCCCAGGACCCAGATGTTCTGTGGAGATCAGAAGACATCTTTTGGAAGTTGGCGCTTCCCTTCAATTTGTGCTGTGATGTGTGCAAACTCTCAATATAACAACCAATACAGTAAATTCTTAAAAAAAAAAAAAACACCCTCAGCTATGAGCATGGTAAAGGTGCTAAGTGAGGAAATGCCACACTGTACACCATAAATATCCACAATTCTGCATTCATTAAAAAAAATTAAAAGGTTAAAGAAGATAGAAATGCCCACATCTGAATAAAACACTCTGCTCTTAGATTTATTTTATGTGCATGTGTGTTTTATCTGCATATATGTATGTATACCACGTGTATACCTAGTACCTGTGGAGGCCAAAAAAACAGTGTCAGATCCTATGGGGGGAAAAAAAACTGGAGTTACAGATAGCTGTGAATAATATTGGGAACCAAGCCTGAAGCCTCTGGAAGACTCTCGAGTGTTCTTAACCACTAAGCCATCTCATCAGCACCCCTGTATTGCTCTGTTTCACCCTAAGAATTCTCATAATGAAAATCCAAAATGTCACATACAATTCTTTTACCCTTGAAGACATTCCCTTACCTGGCAAAGAGATGCTGCAGGTGTGCTTACACCTGAGGATCCTGTGTTGGAGAGACTAGGAGCCATCTGAGTTGAGCTTAAAACCAGAGGACTCGTGTAGCTGAAGCCAAAGGGAGAAACAACTACAGAATATACAGAGAAATCAGATGCTGCTTTTCTGCTACCCAGATGTTCTCTCTCTCTTTTCCTCTCTCCCTTCATCCCTCTCTGTGAATCCCTTTCTCTCCCTCCCTCTTTAATTTTTATTGATTTTTGTGAGTTTTACATCATGCACCCCAGTCCTGCTCATCTCCCCATCCCCTCATATTCAACCTTTGCCCTTGCAACCTCCGCCACAAAATACACACACACACACACCACCACCACCACCGCCACCACCACCACCACCACCACCAACAACAACAACAACAACAACAAAGCCTAGACAATGTCTCATTGTGGAAGCTGTAGTATGTCACAGTGTGTCCCGCAGTCTATCCCTCTGTCCATATATCTCCACTTGCAAATGTTCTTTGCAAAGAGTCATGGTCTTATTCAAGATCTCTGGCTTCTGTGACTCCATCTGTACCTGGACTTTGGGACTTTGTGGGTTCTTCTTTTTCCCATACTTTATCCCCCATCCTAGTTTCACTCCCTATCACTGGATAGGAAAGAAAGAAGGGTAGATGGGGAGGAAGGGAGAGAGAGAGACCCCTGAATCTAATTTCTTTCTTCTTTTTTCTTTGACCACAGCTACTAACGAACCACAACCAATCTCCCTGAACAACCAACCCCACCTATCAGGGCTCTAGCATTTATCTACCATCTGAAAAGTTCCCAGAATTTCAAACATCATACAATTGCAGAAACTACCTGCAGCTGGCAAAAGTATGTCTCTGCTAGAGCACGAGGCAAATCGCAGTCAGCTGCTGTGGACAGGCCGAAGGAGCTCCGTATCCTATACCTGGGATTAAAACAAAAACACATCCTTATAATACTTCTGTGTTGTTGGTTTTTTTTTCTTCTTCTTCTCTATAAGAAACCAGAATTCCAATATTGCTACTACACTATTGGTATTGGATCCTCATTCAGACTCCTCCCAGTTATCCTGTTGTTGTCATGGAGATCCTGCAGCTTTGGAACAACAGGAATGGCCATTTCTTGCATTCCAATCACTCACCGATGGATGATACAGATTTGAGGGTGGACCAATTCAGAGCACTGGATCTGAGCCTGCGTGGTAGTTGAGCAAGTCAACCCAACAGCTCTCCCTTGTTTATACCACCAGAAAGAGCTGCTCCGTGCAGCTAGGCCACCCAATGCCACCCACACCCATTCCTCTAGAGCCAGCTCCACTGTGCTACCCAGTGAAGGTGCGGGTTCCACTGGTCTTTCCTTTGTAAAAGTATCATTGCAAAATTGTGAAGTACCATTTTATAATTCTACCTTGTCTACAATGTGTAGTGACCAAATTGAATAGTATTTCTATCTCATTTTACCTTTTATTAAATTTTCAATTTTTATGAATCCAGAATGGTGCCTGTTTATGGGGGTACAGTGTGGCATTTTCTCATTTAGTACCTTAAATTTAACATGGTCAAATTTTGACCATGGAAACAAGGGGACTACGGACCCAAGAGATGTGGTCAGCCTCTGGAGGCTTCTAGAATGTACAGAAGGCTAGGAAATGCTATTTCAGAGCCTCAGAGAGGAACATTCCCACGCCCATGTTTCAATCTCCAATTTCTAAACTACAGAGCTGGAAAACAAGAAACTTGTGCTATTTACACCACTAATTTTACAATGGTCTTTCGCAGTAGAGGTAGGAAAGCAGTTCAACAAGAAAGACAGTGGCTAGCCAAGCACTTCTCGGGCCTGTGCAAGATAGATGAAAACTCCTCAATGGTTTGCACAAGGCTGAGGCCAGCGAACACTTTGATCAAGTTAGTTTAGTGGAGGAGGGAAGCGCATTGGAGGGTATGGGGGAGAATGTGGCAGGAAGGAGGTGTGGGGTTGGGACTGAGCCAATCTCTGGAGAGGATGTGTTAGGAAAAAGAAGTAGAGCAGAGGTGGGTGTGGGCTTAAGGGGGCGTTTCCGACTTTTGCTCAAGATAGGAGATATTCCTGCATGCTTGTGTGCTGAGAGGAATGAGCCTGGAGAGAGTAAAACTGAGATGAAGCTAAAGAAAGTCTACACCTATAATTCTCCCTGTAAGCTATGCTCTCCACGTGTCTGCCTCCGGGACCAGATGTGAGGGACCCACCAAAACCCCATACCTTAACTCAATTTTTGTAGAATGCAGGGCCATGTCTCTCTCTCTCTCTCTCTCTCTCTCTCTCTCTCTCTCTCTCCTTAACAACACGGATACAAGAGCCTCACCAGGACTCTCTCCTCTCTGGGTTTGGGCTCAGAGAATCTATTCTCCCCAGAGCCTGCATTGCAGTGGTTTCAAGGACTGGCAGGTGTGTGTGTGTGTGTGTGTGTGTGTGTGTGTGTGTGTGTAGTCACTGAATCTGTCTTGTTCTTTGTGCTTCCCAGCTTAGAGGAGATGACAAGACAGAGAGGTCATTTGATAAACATTTTATGAATGACAGGAACCACCACCTCCACAGAGGGGTCATTGGTTCTACCTCAAGTAGTTTACTTACTTTGAGTGTGATTTCACATTGTTCCTGTGTCCCAATTACTCCCATTTTTGAGGCAAAAACAGTGAGGCCTAAGGAGATTAGACAACTTGTCCACGCTTGTATGTCTTAAGGCTGGAACACAGGCAGCCCGTTTCTTACAAAACACATCACCAGTGGTATGTGACAGCTGAAGGAACAGAGTCCACTCTGGGTACCAACAGAGCCAGTGGAGGGTAACCAGTGCTCTGGCAGTGATGGCCCACTTTGGAGCATGTGATGCTTTACTTTGATCATTACTTAGAATTGCCCAGGATGTGGGCTTCTAGGTGTGTCGTGAAGGGCATTTCCAGAGAGGATAAACTGAGAGCTTAAGACCCACCCTTAACGAGGGAGCCATCATCTCGTGGGCCGGGGTCTAAACGGAGTAAAACGGATAAGGAGAGGTAAGCACCAACTGTCAGTGTGCTGGAGTTTCTCTGCTGCTCTCAGGGACCTAGCAATTACTTGCATCACCATCTGCTATCACCTGCCCCACCGCCAGGTGCACCAGGTGTGTGAGGAGAACACCCACTGCCACCTCAGGTCTCCCTATGCCCTCTGTGTTCCCCCTCTCTGTTCCCTGTGCCCCCTTCTCTCTGTGTACCCCATCACTATTCCCTCATGCTCTCTGTCTGTCAGTCTACATGTCCACTTGTCTGTGTCTATCCCTTCCTCAGGTTCTCACTTCTCTCCCCTCCCCCAATAAACCTCTTTGACACCAGATCTGTTGTGTGGCATGATTTTTGAGGGGGTATAGCGTTCACCTCTTCTGCTTCCTTATGGCAGACACCGTGTGGCCAGCTGCCTCACTCTTTCCTGACACCACAGCCTGAGCTGCCCCCGCTGCCACGCTTTTCCTGATACAGAGCTGAAACAAACCCTTCTCTCTTTTATTTTGTTAGCTTGGATTTGGTTTTGTTCGTTCATTTATGTTTATGTGTTTGTTGCCACAGTGTGCAGTGTTGGGGCCGGTGCGTAGAAACAGCAAGCAATGTAGACTAGAAGTTTCAGTGGAACACAGACATTGAAAAAGGTGGCAGCCGGGCAGTGGTGGCGCACGCCTTTAATCCCAGCACTTGGGAGGCAGAGGCAGGTGGATTTCTGAGTTTGAGGCCAGCCTGGTCTACAGAGTGAGTTCCAGGACAGCCAGGGCTACACAGAGAAACCCTGTCTCGAGAAAACAAAAAGAAAGAAAAGGTGGCAAGATGAAACCATGGGCAAACAGACCAGGGTGGGTACCACCATCAGGACACACCCAGGACTGGTTCCCTTTCACTGTCCAATAGAAGTGTAATGCTTGCAGAAGGCAGACCCAGCTGAGAACACACACTGTTTTGTAGGCAACAGAGTGGCTTGCCAGAGCACAGTGGTGACTGCTTAGTCTGCCAGGCTCCAGTCGATAGGGCTACGGTCTGGATTTGGTTACAGAGCTAGAGTGTCAAACCAGAGACACCAGCATTCCAGAGCCCAACACAGTCCATCACCCTGCAGCTGGCTGGGGTCTGTCCAAGGTCTACCAGGATCCAAGTTCACTTTAGAACAGCAGTGGCCAGGGACCAAAGCCTGGAGGGGGTTGGATGGTGTCAGGGAAGGGAGCAGAGGCCAAGTTCTGTGTTTCTACAGACAAAGGAAGAAAGCAGGCTGAGAGAGATGGGGGCAGCATGTGACACCTGGGCCACAGGCCTGGGCAGCAGCCGCTGTAATGGCAAGGATAATAGCTCTCTTTGTCTTGCTTGTAAACTCTCCGGAAAAAGAGAGGATTCCAGGGCCTGCTTTTCTTGTTTGCACAATGCTGGCTGCCTGAGGCCCCACTGTGAGGGCCAACCATGGATGGCATTTGGGGAGCACTGAGGCCCCTTCACTGTCTTGTTCCTCCTAGACAGGCAGAAGCTGGGAGTCAGCATGACGAGCCAGAGAGTCTGCAGGGGGCTAAGAGATGAGTCTGAGGCTGCACAGAGAGGGAACTGTGTGTGTGTTCTGAAAGAAATCAAAGACCTCGATGCTCTGAATTAGGGTCTCCAGCTTCTCCCAGCATTTGCCTGACTCCATTCTTACCTCCTGTACACCTTTGCCTTGCATGCAGAACCAGCTCTGGAACCCAAAGGCTGGCACTACCACTTACAATTACTAGTCATCCCGTGTTGCTAGGCCTCAGTTTCCCTATCTTCAAATAGGTGTCATAGCCCTTGCTTCTTAAGATTGCCAAGGGGAACGAATGAAGAAAAATGTCTACAGTATACTTAGCATGTAACAGCCCCCAGAAGAGGAGGACCGAGCAGCGCACGCTGTCCAGCCTGGGCTTGAATTCCAGGAAGAACAAGGAGCCCACTCCCTGTACTCCATTCCCAACAGAGTGCAAAGAGCACCTTACCCCCTCGTGACATGAAGCAGGACGTGAAGAAGAGACAGACATCAAACATTGGCTACATGCTAGTGATACCAAAAGCCATTCAGAGTAATTCAGTGTCTTGGCCAAGGCCACATACAGGATGTGACCAGAATTTCTATCTGAGTCTATCCAGTTCTCTGCATATGTGAGAAGAACCTCCCTGGACCCTTTAGTGCTTCCCCTTCTCCAGGGAAGAAGTCCCTAGACCTCAGGGGACATGATTCTGTGTTCCTCATACTACCCTGGCCCTTCAATTCTTCACTTTGTCATTATCTGCCTTGAAAAAAAATATCCTTCAGAGTCAGCACCCCACTGTCTCCTGACCAGTGCAGAAGAAGGATGTCCTGTCTTTTAGTAAAGGCTTGCATGCTAAGAGATTGCTTGCCCTCAGATGGGCTTTGGGAGAATGGCTGACTTGGGAGGACTCTAACACCATCGATGGATCAGCCACTGACGGATTACAGTTTGATCACATTGCTGGGAAGTGGTGAAAGCTTGTGGAAGTGGGACCTGATTGGAGGAAGTAAACCACTGGAGATGTGACCTTTAACAGACCTTGTGCCTTCATTCACCTCTCTCCACTCCTCTCCTGCTACACAATCCAGTCTCCATACAGGAGGTGGTCTCACTACAGACCTCAAAGCTATGGAGCCAGTCTACCATGGACACCATGAGCAAAAGTCAGTCTTCCCCCTTGAAGCTGTTTGCCTCGAGAATTTTGTTGCCGAGATAGAATGGCTAACAAATGGTTTCATGGTTAAGCTGGAAAGCCCTAAGATGCTGGGGTACCGGGGGCCACTGATATTCTGCTGGTACTCCTCACACTCAGTCTATGTGGCTCCTGAGAGTGAGGTGCAGCCTATGCTCTGGGTGATCTCTGGGAAGCACAGAAGAGTCATTGCAGATCTGCACTGCAGATAACAGAACCCTTTCCAACTAGTTTAAGCAAGTCAAGCCTACTGCATGCTTGTTGATTCACAGAATCATCCGCAGTCAGGCCTAGAAGCAACACAGCCATGAATAATTCCCAGACTAACCCCACCAGGTTCCCATCCTAGAGACACCACTGCCATGTTACTGATGCTGGCGTGGAACTCTGTTTCTGTGACCCGTTGCCATGGGAATGTGATGCTGGGTACTTTCTTCTCTACCCAAGCCTCTTTCAACTAAGCCTCCATGGTACATTCAGGAGTCAAGGGAGTTAACACACAAGGAACCAGCCATCAGAGCTCCACCTGTCTCCTGGAATCCTGTCCTTGCACAGGTACCCCCTACACCTACATGTAGCCAGTTGGATGTTGTGGATTTGATATCATGCCACTTTCAAAACTCCGTCATGAAGGACATTGCAGCTTCCACCTTTGCCTCTTGCTCTAGGGGAAACCAGCTACTCCAGAAAAACAAAAAAAGTTTTAAAGGAAATACCAGTTTTGAGTTCTTCCCCTCAACTGCATTACCTTGTGTTCTTATGATATCTCTGTTTCAAAGGGCAGCAGTGTCATCTAAAGCATGGCTAGCCAGGGCTGGAGAGACGGCTCAGTGGTTAAGAGGACTCAGGTTCAATTCCCAGCACCCACATGATAGCTCACGATCATCTATGAATTCAGCTCCAGGGGATCTAGTGCCCTCTTTTTGCTTCTATAGACACTGCATGTATTTAGTACACAGACATACATGCAAGCAAAGTGCCCACACACGTAAAGTAATAAATAGGTAGACAGATGACAGATAAATATTTTTTAAAAACCATAAATGGCTTTCAGATGGTAGATAAGTAAATACTTTAAAAAAAAAAAAAGCAACAATGGCTTTTGGGTGCCACAGGATTTGTTACAGTGTCTGACTTCCATTCCTTTATGTCATTCAGCAAAATCCTACTAGCTACCTACATCAGCCCTACCCAGTGTGGAATGTGCCAGCACAAGAGCATACATGGGGGCTATCCTGAAGGCTGGCCACCCGTGCACTTTTCTTGCTCACTTACTCTATGGGAAACCAGGTGCCACGTCATAAAGATATTTAAATAGAACTTTGAAGAGAGCTACACAGCACAGAGCTAAGGCCTTCTGCTAACCACCAAACAAATCGGGCCAGTGATGGTGCCATCTTGAATATAGATTCTGAAGCTCCAAACCAAGCCTTCAAATGGTAAAACCATAGCCACCTCCTAGCTGAGACTTATTGAGTCAGAGTCACGAAGGGATGCTGCCCTAGGATGCATTATCCACGAAACCTACATGAGATAACAAAATTAAGTAATGCTTAATATTTCTTGTTTAAGTTGTGGAAGAATTTGTTACAGGATGTGCTGGTTGGGTTTTTTGTTATTATTGTTGCTGTTGTTTGGGGTGTTTTGTTTCGTTTTGTTTGTCAACTTGACACAGAGCTAACCAGCAAGAAGAATATCAATTGAGCAATTGCCTCCATGACATTGGCCTGCAGGCAAGTCTATGAGGCATTTTCTTGATTAATGGATGATACAACTCCTGGGCAGGTGATCCCTGATGGCCTAAGAAAGCAGGCCTGAGCAACAACACAGAGGACACTAGTGAGCAGCCTCCTCTGTGGCTTCAGTTCCTGCCTTGAGGTCCTGCCCTGACTTCTCTCAATGATCAACCGTGACTGGGAGTTGCAAGATGAAATGAGCCTTCTCATCTCCAAGTTGCTTTTGGTGTTTAACGTGTTTGATGCCAGCAATAGAAAGCAAACTAGGACACAGCACTCGCTAGCTAACACAGCATCCATCAAGACCTTGAAAAAGAAGTCTGGTCTATATTTACCTGGTCTTCAGTTGGGGGGGAGGGGGACTTTGAACTCTGTCTAGCTCCTGGTTAGCGTTCTTTAAATGCGTCATTATTTTTATCCTCCCTCCCACCGTGCCAGATGTCAGAAGCTGTCACCTCAGCAATCTGGGAAGTCTGGGAAATGGGGGAAAAAAAGCGATGATTTCATTTAATCTTCTAGCACCTCTGTGACTGCGTGTATTAACACCCTTGCTTCACGTATGATGAGAAGTTGAGTCACGTTTTCCCATTTCCCAGGCTATCAGACTCCAGGCCACCACCCAGTGCACCCAGATATTGCTGAGGGAGGCTCCTTGATTCATGAGTTGTCGTGTCCAGACTACGTGAAGTTGGCATGTATAGACTGGAAGGATGAACAGAGGCAGGAAGGGAGAGCAGCCGGGAGCTGTGGTGAGTCCTGTGGGGCCAAGAAACAGAGCTTTTGACGGCAGCTTTCCTCTTTCCTCACCGACACCCCTTTGGGGCAGAGATGTTGCAATAAGCCAGGCTAACTCAGTTTGATGGGAAGAATTCCAAGTCCATAATTTCTTGTCAAGGCTTTTGAATGTTGTTTTTGTTTTATTTGGGGGGGGTGTTTTGGGGAGGAGTTCTTGGATGAAGTTACAACTGTCTGGATGTTACCAGTCTTCCTCCAAGGAAGTCCCTAGGGCTCCCTCGTAGCTGGGCTGTAGACTTGACCTCTTTCTTTACCTCTTTAAGCTATCATCACCAGCTCTAGTTTGGGGAATTTGCCGTGTCTTCATCCAGAGCTACAATAGAATGCTAAAGTAGAATACAGTATATCCTCACACACTTCACTGTTGTGTGTGTGTGTGTGTGTGTGTGTGTGTGTATGCAAAAGCCAGAGCTGGATATCAATTGCTTCCGCCTTATTTTTTGAAGTGGGGTCTCTTCTTGAACCTGAACTCACCAATTTGACTAGGCTAGCTGATCAGAGGGCTTTAGGGATGTGCCCGTCTCCACTTCCAAAATTGCTGGGGTTATGGGTGCACACTGCCATGCACTTTGCCAATTGAGACATTTCCCCAGCCCTTTCATGAATCAGTACAGAAGAACCTTTTGTTGTAAGGTGTTCCTTGCTGGGTGCTCTTCAGGATAGCAAAAGAACAAACAATAAACCGTGTGTGAGAAGTAGTAGACTCACCTGGACCCAAATTCGGATAAAATTATGTCACTAACATGGCCAGGGGCAAGTCTTCCCTGCATCTCAGCTTAGTCGTCTGAATACTAAAACCATATCTGGGGAGAGCTATTTGGCTAAAGTCACCAAAATCTAAAATGCAGGCACCTTTCCACTACCGAGACACTCCCCTGGAGAAACATAGTCAGGGATGCTCAGACTTCAAAGCACCAGGAGGTGGGTCCCTGATAACACTGTTTTATGTCGAGAGTGGAGAGTGTGTGAGTGTTCACCCACCAGGAGGCATGGCGCGCATGAGCCAGACCTGCTCACAGCTGCCAAAAGGAGCCAAGTTGAATTGAGCGAACGTCCCAACAGCTCTCCACACCACCTGCCGTGTCACCTTCTCCCCAGTCACCTATCTCCTTTGCTGTCCATGAGCAGGTGTTCTCACTGAGGTCCCTACACCTACCTGGAAACCAGATTCTGGGAGGAGCCGTGGGATCACAGAGGGTTCCTGTGCTGTAGGAGAGACAGTTTTCTGCACTTTCTAACACCCACTCCCTTTACAGAAAAGAGCCTAGCCCAGGCTTCTCTTCTCTACCATTCTGTCTTTTTTCTCCCAAGGATGTTCTGACTCCAGCTCTCCTCAGCATTCTCTTTCACCACTGTAACAGCCTTCACTAAGATTCCCCCATCTGTCTGTTTTCTTGCAATCTGTTCTCCTGACTGAGGCCGGAACAATCTCCCAAGGCCTGACCTTAACTCCTGGTAGCTGCAGAGGAGAATGGCACTAACAAAGCCTCTCACACTGCAGCCCAGCCCTCATCTGCTGCTGATCCTTGCTGAGAAGAGCCTCTGCTCCAGCTGCCTCTGCTCAGGCTGTTCTGTGTCTGCCTGTGAGGTTCTCCCTTCCCCCATTGTCTGCTCTGGGACTTTCTCTCCAGCCCTACCTGTCTTCTCAGGAGCAACCTTTAGGGAAACCTTCCCTGTCACACAGCCTTTCCTGAAATCTTCCCAACTAATCACCTCAAACTCTCACCATTCCCAGGACCGATCTCTACCACTAGGGGAGGGACAGTTGATCTCCCTCCACCAACCCCAAGTCCCCTTGAGACCTGGCATTTCATAGACAGCAGATGCTCAATAATGACTTGAAAAATGATGAATGAGTTCAGCACAGCGATGGATTATTACAGGATTAATGTCTGAGTAAGTGAATGAACCGCCCGGATTCATGAAGGAATGATTAAATTTGACCTTGGAGTCCGTGGTCACTGGAAACCTTACTGCAAGCAGATAATCAAAGGCCCAGCGTTCGAAGCTCTTCCAAATACAAGCTAAGAATATAAATGTCTCAGAATTCACAAAGGCGTTCATCAGACAAACACAGGCAGACTCGGAAGATGGAATAGAGATCACCAAAACCACAAAGTGTATTCAACTTCCCTCATTAAAAAAAAAAACCCACAAGGCATGGTGACGCACGCCTTTGATTCCAGCACTTGGGAGGCAGAAGGAGGTGGATCTCCGTGAGTTCAAGGCCAGCCTGATCAACATAGTGAGTACCAGGATAGCCAGGGCAGTGTGGAGAGAGCCTGTTTCAAAAATAGATAAATAAATAAATAAATAAAATTTTAAGTTAGAAAATACAGCCTAAAAAATGAGACAGAACTCTGTTCCCTTGGCAAATGCATATTGATTGGCAGGAGAGGGAAAGAAGAGAGGCTTCAGTGTTTGGGGTGGGCTGTTGCCATATCTAACATTAGGAGAGTTTATCTGAAAAGGCACGCTGAAATTGTCAATTTTTCAAATGTGTGTACCCTTTGAATGAGCAATCTCGCCTTTAGTCCTAAAGAAATATTTGAAAAAATAATTAAATACAAGAGTTTTTTTCTTTTACTTCAACATTGTTTGCAAAAATGAAAAAAATGGTAAATAATATGAAAGTCTATCTGTAAGAGACAGTAAAAGAAACTGTGCTTCGTGCACACAGTAAAACAATCGAATTCTGCACAGCTATTTAGAGAGAAGGAGTCCAGGCCTTCTGTGTAGACAAGACAGAACACTCCCTTATCATTAGGTAGGAAAAGTGGATGAAGAATTTAATTTAATAGGTGTGCTTAATGCTTGCCTACCAATATAATAATCATGGGAGCTCACAAGCTAAACCTCAATGGCTGTTAGAAGAACTGCTGTTTAAAATTATATATGCTGAAAGAAATAAGCCAGTGAGGTAGAAGGTACTTGTCAGTCACCCTAACAGCCTGAGTTCCAACCTTTGGGCCCACTCAGCAAAATAAGAACTGAATCTCAAAGGTTCACCTCTGACTTCTACACCTGTACCACAGCACATACATGTATGTGCATATTCACACACATGATGAGTGAACAAATCTAATTAATTTAAAATTAAATAAATTTTCTTTCAAACAGGATTCCTCTGTGCAGCTCTGGCTGTCCTAGAACTCTCTATGTAGACCAGGCTGGCCTGGAACTCAGAGATCCACCTGCCTCTGCATCCCAAGTGCTGGGATTAAAGGTGTGTGCCACCACTGCCTGAGTTAATTCTGTAATTAAACATTAGTAATTATCTTTATGACCGGCAATATGGTAGCTTAAGCAATAATGATTTGACAGGAATGAGGGTAGGGGGCTGTGGTGGGGACTGTCACCCATGGTAGAACTCAGAAGGCATCTGGAGGGTCCTGACTTAGGTCCCACCTCCCCTGACCTGTTTCCTCTGCTCCAGTTCAGATTCCACCCAAAGACCCAGTCCCTGGGAAAGGCTGCCTCATTCCACTTTCTAAAACAACAGAAACAATGGTGCGTTTCTGTAGTCACGTCAAGAGTGACCTCCAGAATAAAGCTCAGGGTCACTTGAGACCC
The DNA here is from genome assembly GCF_004785775.1 of Grammomys surdaster. Taxonomy (NCBI): domain Eukaryota; kingdom Metazoa; phylum Chordata; class Mammalia; order Rodentia; family Muridae; genus Grammomys; species Grammomys surdaster. Next base: position 1,605,748 of record NW_021620791.1, on the reverse strand, counting down.
AGTTCAAGGAAGGTGGTGTATGAAGGTCCCATAGATCAGGGACAACTGCCCAGAGCAGACCTTGAGGACCGAGTTTCTGCTTTTGGGTTTGGCCAGCTCCATTCCAAGGTCCTATGCCTGTGACTTCTGTCCCGGCCACTCATGGGCTTCCTCTACAGTAAGAAAGGATAAGGCTTAGACAGAGTACAGAATCAATGAGAACAGAAGAGGGGGGATAAAGACCCCGTGGGACAGTAGGCAGCATGGGAAAATAATTTTTGCTGGTGGTTTGCCTTGTCGTGTGTCAGATATGGAATCCGGCAGCCCTGGAGTGGCTCTGGGCAAGAACCAATGCTCCATGAGCATTGGGTTGTTCCTCTGTGAAATGCAGTGGAAATTTGCCTTCTTCTTAGGGATGCTGAGTGAAGGATGAATAACACTGGTCAAATGCTTGACTTAGTGCCTGGCCAGAAACTCAGTTCTACACAGCAAATAGCTGTTGCTGTGTTATCCTGTGTGCAATTACAGCGAGATCTGTAGATGATAGTCCTTCACTGAGGAGAGTGACTGGTACCACCAGGATTTACCTCAACAGGCAGAGAACCGCTGACAACAGCTAATTATAATGTCTAGAACAGCTGGGCGGTGGTGGCGCACACCTTTAATCCCAGCACTTGGGAGGCAGAGGCAGGCGGATTTCTGAGTTTGAGGCCAGCCTGATCTACAGAGTGAGTTCCAGGACAGCCAGGACTATACAGAGAAACCCTGTCTCAAACAAACAAACAAACAAACAAACAAAAGAATGTCTAGAACAGTGGCTCTCAATCTGTAGGTTGATATCAGATATCCTGCTTATCAAACATTACGATTTATGGCAGTAGCAACATTACAGTTATGAAGTAGCAACAAAATAATGTTATGGTTGGGGGTCACCACAGCATGAAGAACTGTATTAAAGGGTGGCATCATTAGGGAAGGTGAGAACCACAGGTCTAGAGGATGAACTGGATTACTAGAGGATGCTCAGGGAGAGAACGTCAGAAAAGTAATTAATGTATTACCTAAAGGAGTATGTTCAAAATTAGACTTTGTTACAGAAAATGAAATAGTGAGATCCTGATGTCTTTGTATTCTTAACCTTTGCCATGGTGCCCACCACACCAAGTCATTCAACAAACACTGATCAGCCAGGAATGGATAAGTAAATGAGCTCTGTGGGGTATGCGACTTGATGGGGTAGTTTACTCTAGAAGAAGGAGCAGTGTTATTAAAAAAAAAAATGAAGTTAGCTCAAACACATGGCTTCCATGCATCAAAAACTCCAGCAGGGAAAAGAGAGTCAGGCTTTGAACTGAGCAAGCTCAGTCCCAGTATCTAGTCACTTACCCTTGATAGCTTGCTTTTACTGTTTACTAAGTAAGCAGAACTCCATCTAGTCTTGCAACTCACTTCCTCTATTGCCAAGTATTAGGCCAGTCAGGACCTTGAAGCGCATCGAATGTAACCAAAACCAGGGAAGGCAGGGGCCAAGTTGACAGTGATAAAGTTCCCCAACTGAGACTTGAACCTCGAGCTTTTTTCTAATCTCCAGGCTGGTGGGTCTCCGTGGGAGTGGGGACTTAGGCTGTAGGTGGTCAGTCATTCACCCAGGTTCCCATCTCTCCATTCCTCAGGTGGGCAGGTAAGGAAAGGGGGTGAACGGTAAGACACTGACCACCAACCTTCTACTCTGTCTTCCAAGAATTGGGCCAAGACTCCAAAATTCATCTTGCTGTCATAGGGACTCCCTGTCCAATGAGCCCGAGTCTTGTCAACCTTGGCTAGATATCAGAGGGATCTCACAAGCAAAGGCCTAGACTTTGTCCGAGTGACATGGCTGTTCGTTCAGGACATGGGCTCTTGTGACAACAAACACATGTGGAGCACCTAGACCAGATCCTATCATAGCCAGAATATTTATCATGCCAATTACAGCCAAGGGAGACTGCTCTACACAAATCCAGAGAGTGCTTTTCTGAGCAGGGGAGGGATGCTGATGGACCACCTTGTCATCCTTGTATTTCACAACACAGTGTATGGCATCAACAGCTTCCTTGCTAGCCTTTCCTTCCTGACTCTACTCAAACACTGCTGAATTGTGACTCTGGATCACCAACCAGAGCTAGAGAGGTCTGTGTACAGTAACCCGTATCCCTCCCCAAACTCCCTAGAAACAACATGACCTTAGTGATCAGGGAAACACTTTACAGGGGCAATTGTCACACTTGAGCTGTTGTGGGTCACTTACAGTCACCTAGCTATTTTCCATTCAACTGAGAGACCGTGCAGCTATGGTGGGTGGATCTGAGCTCACGGCTTTCAACTCAATTCAGAACATGTGAAGGGCTAAAATGGATCCAGGGCACAAATGGCTTGTTGACATACTTTCTGCTGTTTGAAGTATTTGGCCTCTACACACTAAAATGCATTTGTAGAGAGGTAAGATGCTTGGACATTACTGATGGAAAGTGCTTGTGGACAGTTACAGGACAGGACACTGAGATCCAGAGAGGAAAAGTGATATGTAGCATTGCCAGCTGACATCAGTGCTGACCAAAGAGTCAGTGGCACCCAAGTGCCTGGGTCCAGGGGAAATGGACACAGCTTCTTTACTGGTGGCTGAAATTTCATCATCAGACATTGATTTTGCTTCTTTCCACACTATTTCATAGTCTTACACAGGCATGAGTAGCCAGCAAGCATATCATCATAATAAAAAAATTGGGACAGCAAATACATTTATAAAAATTTTTAATTTCTCTTTGGAATCCCCTTAGCTATCCAATGCCACCCCCTTTCTCTGTCAACAAACTCCTATTCACTGTTAACAAAGAGACAGTAAATCCCTCTGGAGTTTTGTCCATGTGCAATTAGAAATACGTTATATGATTAAAGTATTAAGTATTGTGATATCCAAGGTAAATGTATTCTTCTATCCGTAAACTCTGTGTATCTCTTCACTTGTAAGTATATGATCGACCTACATGGCCTTGGATTTTTTCTGCTCATCCAGCTTTGTATCTTGGTCTTTCCTCCGCTCTGACCCATCGGGAACCTTGGTACTCTGTCCAGGGCTGCACACTCTTTCACTGTATGAGTGTGCTGATGTTTATTTAGACACCTGACCATCTTTGGGAGTTCAGATTCTTTCTGTTATTCTTCTATTGAAGTCACAGCTTCAGGACATTACTTGTGTATAAAACTCTAGGACACGAGCCAGTGTTTCTGAAGAAAGGCCATCTAGAAGTGAGAGTGTGAGGCCATTCGTCTAGGGAATGTTTCACTTCAGGTCGAAACAATTTACCTTAATTTCCGAAGTTCCTCTCCTGAACTTTCTTTGAGAGGCAGCAGGAGCCAAGCATTTCTACTTACATAATACTTGGAATCATCACACCAGCCTTGTAATAAAAAATGTTCCTCATTTAATAATTTTAAACTTCCAAACTAAGAATAGAGGAAATTATTTCAACTTCAAAGAAAAAAAAAATATATGTGTGTGTGTGTATATGTATACACATATACATATATGTATAACGTATGTCTCTGTGTATATATGTGTATGTCTACATATGTATATACATAAGCATATTTGTATATGTATGTACTTTTTATTAAGTTGAAATAATAGTCTTCATATATATGTATATATTTATACATAACATACAACAAACATCATAGTTAATGGTGACAGACTGAAGACTTTCCCTTTGATACTGGGAATAAAACAAAGGGGTCTGACTTCAACATCTTATTCAACCTCACACCAGAAGTTACTGGTTCTAGCTAGACAATAAGGTAAGAAAAAATACCAGGCATGTATATTAAAAGAAATAGGACTGCTTCTAGCTGTACATGACATGTTTATCTGTGAATGTAATATCAAAGAATCTCGAAAGCATTATCAAAACCAAAATCTTTAGAGCTAAGAAGTAAGCTAAATAAGTTTGCATAATACATAACACAAAATAATTGAATCCATCTCTCTGTCACTCTAATGATGTACACGGCGAAACTGAAGTCAAGGGGGAAAATACCATTTACAATTGCTCCAAAGAAAATGAAATGCTTTACATATATCTACATACATATATAACAAAATAAACACAGAGTCTGGAGAGAAGCTCAGGAGTGGAGAGCACCGGCTGCTCTTCAAGAGGACCTGGGTTGGGTTCCCAGCACCTACCCCAGTGGCTCACAACCATCTGTAACTCTAGTTCCAGGGCATCTGACATCCTCTTCTGGCTTTTGTGGCCACTAGGCATGCAAGTGGTACATAGACATACCTGCAGATAAAAACCACACACATAAAATAACAATAAATGTTTGTTTTTGAGACAGTTTCTCTGTGTAGCTCTGGCTGTCTTGAAACTTGCTTTGTAGACCAGGCTGGTCTTGAACCCAAAAATCCACCTGCCTCCACCTCCCAAGTGCCAAGGTTAAAGGTGTGCACCACCACTGCCCGGCTTATAAAATAAATCTTTAAAAAATTAAGAAATACATGAGCAATACTCTATGCTGAAAATAATAAATGGATCCAACTTTTTGTTATTGATTTGCCTTCCACATATATGAGTGAAAACCACAGATATTATATTGTTTTTGAAAAAACTGAAACTGCATACAATGTGCTATATATGACTATTATACAGCATTATACAAAATTGTTCAGATCACCCTCCTATATGCCGAAACTGTATGTCCTTGTGAGCAGCTGTGAATTTTGCAATCCCTGCAGAGTCTGTGAAACTAGGTCCCGAAGACACAAAGTGTGTAGCATGACAAAGACAACTGTGTGTAGCATGACATTTAAAAAACGATTGAGATTTATTTATTTTTATGCGTGTTTTGTGTGCATGTATGTATGTGTACCATATGCATAGAGTGCCCGAGGATGCCAGAAGAGGGTGTCTGATCTCATTGGAGGTGGAGTTACAGACTTGTCAGCCACTGTGTAGGCACTGAGAATCAAATCCTGGTCCTCTAGAAGAGCAGCCAGTGTTCTTAACTGGCGAGCCATTTCTCCAATCCCTTATAACATGATTTTTCTGTCTCCTGTGCATACTCCACCTGCCCCTACTAGAGTATAAACAGGCAGTTCATTTTCCTTGAGTCACCAATGTATTTCCAACATCTAGAACAGTACACACTGTGCAGTGTTTGCATTCCTTCTAGGCTCTGCCCACACCCAGGTATGCCTGTCTCACCATAAAAGGGACTGCTTGCCCCCTCCTCACTCCCTCACTCTCTTCCCTCTCTGTCCTTTTCCCCTCCCCTTCTCGCTCCATGTGTTCATGGCCCGCCCTCCTCCTCCCTCCCTCCTCCTCTTCCTCTTCCTCTTCCTCCTCCTCCTCTTCTTCCTCCTCCTCCTCCTCTTCCTCCTCCTCCTTCTTCTTCTTCTTCTCTCTCTCTCTCTCTCTCTCTCTCTCTCTCTCCTCCCTCTTCAATTCCCCTCCCCGTGCCCTAAATAAATTCTATTCCATACTATATCTGTTCTATATTATAGTCTATTCTTTATTCCCATGCCCTAAATATATTCTATTCCATACTATGGCTGGTACCTCAGTGGGAAGTGGTGTCTCAGCATGGGCTCGCAGAGGCACTCCCTTCCACCTCACCATACCTCACTCTGTCAAACATATTCCTGGCTTCCCTTTCTTGTTTTAAAACACAACGGTAACTACTGTGTGAATTAACTGTTGAGTAAAGTCTGGGGTTGCTAACTACACTAAGTAGTATCTCATCTTAGTCTTCACAGACAGTTCTGCGAAGCCCGTCGTCAGTGATAGCAAGCTTTAAAGGTAAATGGATGGAACACAAGGAGACTCCGAGTCTTCTGTTATTTATTCAAAACACCGTCGTTCATGTATTTAGTAAACATTTATTAAGTAGGTACCATGGGGGAGCTAGGCTTAGATAAAGAGCTGTTTGCATCTGTGTGTGCCTGGTTGTTTCTGCTTTTAAACACATTGCCTCCCTTCTGAGATGCATCAAAAGCCCTCCATAGCCCAGTGACAAATGTGAGATCCTGCATTGCCTAAAGAGCAGAGGCTCTGGAGCCTGGCCCAGCCTCTGCCAGTTTCCACCCTCGGTTTTAACACTTGTAAGGTAGCAGTGGCAAAAAATATCCTCTTCAAGGCACTGTCACTCTGAAGCAACACATGGGAATCATTGTTTGCTGTCAATGTGTGTTCTGCCATCCTACCCAGCCAAGGGTTTTTTATCCAATCTGCGCCCTAGAATTTGCATGACAATGCCAATGGGCTTACTCTTTTCATTTCCAAATATAAAGATGTATTGGGTAAGCTTTTTCAAGCCCAAGATTGTGAGGAGCCCTCTCACCACGATACCTCTCAGCAAGCGGAGGGCCTAGTGTGACCCCAAGTCAAGAGGGGCTCTGCTCCTGCCTTTTTTCCTTAGCATCTGTCCTCAACAAGCAAGAACGGATGTCCAGCTGCAAGGCTGAAACGGAACCTAGCAGAGGCGCAAGCAAAGGGCTCCGGTTCCAATAGCTGCAGCTGTCTAGCGCCCTGAGCTATTTTTAAACCCCTTTTCAGAAACCCCGGGCCTTCGCAATGGATCTATTTTCTCAACAGCCGAGAAATAATGCTTAAAAATGGATAGCTTGAAAATATTCCACGGCGCTCATAAAAATGACTGAAATAGATAGCGAATACAAGACAGCCTTTGTGTGGATCAGCAGAGGACAGCTTGGTGAAGTCTCTCAGACCCCGGGGCAGCGCAGCCGCTGGATCTGTCCCTGACAACCACCGCTTTGTGTCTTGAATGTGTTTTGTGCCCAGAAAAGGCAAGAAAACCAGTCATTGTGGAGAACATCAGAGACCTGCCATTTAAAGTGGCTATCCATCCCAGGCAAACAGGAGACCCCAAAATAACTCCCAAAGAACAGCCCTTGACTTGGGCACTGCCTTATCTAAAAAGCCTGTCCAAACTAACTTGAACATGTCTCTGTCCCTTCCCTGAACTCTCCGATTTTTTTTTTCTGTCCCACTGTGTAGAACCGCTGCTCAAGTAGTCATGTGCTACAAAGGTAGGAATCACCCTCACCTCACCACTACCAATAAAGTTCCACTAATAGCCACTAAATCTAAATGTTTCTCAAGTCCTAGGCTCTTTACAGCACCCTCAACTGCTACCCGTGCTTCATCACGTGCTCTGAGACTTTGCAAGAGCATCCAATCCAACCTATTCATGTGTTCTCGTAGGGTGGGAAAGAAGGTGGAGACCGTGCATCTTGGTTTATAAGCAGTGCACCTGTACATGGGTGAATGTACCGATCTGCACGTGGTCAGAGGCAGCCTCAGATGTCATTCCTCAGGTGCCGAAACCTTATTTATTTGGACAGAGTCCATCACTGCCCTGGGACTCACAATTTAAGCTAGAGTGTCTGTCCAATGTCCTTTTTTTTGGTTGGTTGGTTGGTTTGGGTTTGTTTGTTTGTTTGCTTGTTTGTGCGTTCTGGGGCTTGAACTTAGGTCCTGTGCTTTTCAGGCGAGCATTTCCTGACACCTCTCTCCCCAACCCTTAATTCTCCAGTCCTATCTTCCCGCATCCCGGTTTATGTTTTGTTTACCTCCTTCACCATTTGTTGTAGGAATTCTTTAAAAATTAAATGTTATTATGTTACCTCCTGCTTGGAGTTTGTTTTTGTTGATGTTACTCAGCTTCCCTTGGAAGATGGGGAGGAGCAGCATCCTCTCACCTGATTCTGTATCTTCTTTATCCTCAGCTCTGTATAATCCACTCAAATTCCCAAGCTCCAGCAGCATCAGGCTACTCATAATTTTCCTCAAATGGTTTTACTTCTCCCAGGTGTTATTCATGCTAGGAGCCATGATAGGAATTCCCATCTCCGCCATTTTTTTGTTCCTAGTTTTCATTGCATGGACTCGTTTATTTGGGGAGACACAGTATGCACATGGCGATCAGAAGACAATTGCCAGAATTGGTTCTCTCTCTCTCCATCACGTGGGTCCCGGAGATTGAGCTCAGACCATCAGGCTTAGTGACAAGTGCCTTTCTTTCCTGAATGAGCCAACTCACTAGTCTCATAGCCTCTATTTTCAAAAGGAAGTATTTTAATGGCATATGGAACAGAAGAGGAAAATGAATGGGTCCTTCGTAGATGGCTTGATCCATTTTTACCCAATTGATAGCCTCAAGTAGCCTCCATAAAAATCAAGAGAATATTACTCATACCCCTTCACAGATCCCACCCAGAAACAGCCAATATTTTCGCATTTTTATCCTTTGGTAACTTTGCCAAGTTTTGAAGTTTAAGTTGAGTCAAAACAGTACACACCTTTTTCTCTAGCTTCTTTTATTTAGTGTTATTTTGTGAGACTCAGCCATATTGATGCCTATGGAGCCAATTTCTTTGACTTTCTTATAACACAGTTCACTGTACAGATACAGCATGGTTTGCTTAACCAGTCCAGTGTTAATTTGCAGGTTGACTCTTTTCTTTAAAATATAGCTCATTTTAAACAACTTGTCATTCTAAACATGCAGTTTTGCTATTCTCCAGCTTGTTTTAGTTCTAGGAGAAGACACCATGTCTTTAGGGATTTTCGAGCTCTTTAAAATCTCCGTGCAAAGAACTTGAGTTTGTCCTTCTCCTGAAAAGCCTCAGATACACACATGCCCTGAGTCAGCAGACACAGTCCAGAAGCTTCCCTCAAAGCCACACGTCCGTGTTCTGAGTGTCCCCGGATTTCTTTCCTGCCTTTGTCAAAATTTTTTTTTTTCCTCTAAGTCAGGATATTTCCTCCTGAGCTCCTTTAAGCTTATCCATCTTCGGATGTCACAGCTGCATGGTAAGCTCTCAGTTCAGCTACCAGATTTTCAGTGAGAGATTTTCCATTTGGGTTTTTAGCTATTGTTTTCTGTAGAGTCAATTCTTTGGTAAGATTCTTCACTGAGCCAACACTCTCTTGAGAACTTAGCTATTTGGAAGATTTTTTTTTTTTTTTTTTTTTTTTTTTTTTTTGTCAACCTTAGAAACCAGATCCTGGGCAGACCTATTCCTAGAGTCTGACTCTTTGGAACTTTGCTCCTCTTTCTTTGGAACCCCTGTTGATGTTTTATTAAAGCCTGTCATTTCCTTTAAAAGTTATTGGGAATCTCCATGATACTGTCTCTAGAGAGTGTTTCCTTTTCTCTGTTAATTTGCTCAGCACTGACTCAGTCCACCTCAGGCTAGTCAAATGCAGAGAGGACTGTTTGTTTCTGTGAGGCCTGCTCTCTGGCCAGCTGCCCTTTCTCCGATGTTCACCTCATTGAAAGCCTGCTGTCCTTTCCAAGGCCTTTCCTTTTATGCAGAACTTGAATTCCCCCAGTGCATGGGGACTGCCAGATTTTGGATTAGATTCTTAGATTCTCGGTGACCACCTTCTTGAGGACTTTTCTGACAGTTCCTGATACGTGACAAATGCCTTAAGAGAAATGAGCTATAAGATTCCAGATTCACTTCTCTGTTTTTCCCTTGTGGCTTCATGAGTCCTGGTTACTTTATTTTCTCTCTAATCCCTTCAAAGAGCTAACTTTGCTTTCAGCTAGGTAGCTAAGCCAGTCATTTAATTTGTGGCCTAGCTTTTCGGGTTATTCTTGATAGGGAAGTCAGTATGTACCAGACATCCATCCCCTTCCACATATTTTTGACTAGCAAGTTTCTATTTCGACATTTAGATGTAGATGCCTCTTCTGCAGAAGACCTGCCTTTAATATGGTTGGACTCCCTCCTCCTCTCTTGGTTCCTCTACAATCCCATAACATCCTTTCGTACTTCTGACACAGCAGGCAAACCACTGTTCATAATCACACACACACACACACACACACACAAATATACATACAGTCCCTAAACGTACACACATGTACACAAACACACAAGCTAAACCCTGAAGATCTGGAAGCCGGAGACTAGGGTTGCTCATTTCAGGAATTTCCGAGTCAGCACAACACTGGCTAAATAAACACATGCGTTCGAGAGAACTCAATTGCTCTACACGGCTGTCCAGCAAAGGACAAAATATCTAACAAATTCTTAAGACTTTTTTTTTTTAATTCTGATCCTAGAAAATGACCAGCAAGATATGCAGCCTTACTCTTAAGTCTGTGCCTCAGTCTCTTAGGAGTTTTCCCAAAGAACAAGGCCACTAAACCTGTACCTCCTGAGCAGACAGTATGTCCTCTTTCATCTTCTGTCTCTCACATGGAGCTTGGGGACCTAAGATACACCTTCCTGGATTGGCCTGAGTCTACCCTTATGGTGGAGCATAAGCTCTGATAATAGATACCGCAGGTTGGGACTCTTGCTCTGTGACTCTGGATTAGTTTAGTCACTAAATCTCCTTGTCTTGGTAAGTAATACCATTTGTAAAGTCATAAGACAGGCCAGGGGAGCTAGCTCAGTCAGGAAAGTGCTGCCACACACTGATCCCCAGGAGCCACAAGGAAAAACCAGAGGGTGGCATGGTAGAAGGCACCCGTAATCCCAATGTGAAGGAAGCAGAAACAAACAGCGTCCTTGTGACTCATTAGCCATCCAGCCTGCACAGCTAAGTCCAGAGAGCAAGAGAACCTGCCTCAAAGAAACACACAGGGCCGGGCGGTGGTGGCGCACGCGTTTAATCCCAGCACTTGGGAGGCAGAGGCAGGTGGATTTCTGAGTTCGAGGCCAGCCTGGTCTACAGAGTGAGTTCCAGGACAGCCAGGGCTACACAGAGAAACCCTGTCTCGAAAAACCAAAAAAAAAAAAAAAAACAAAAAACAAAAAAAAAACAAAAAAAAAACAAAAACAAAAACAAAGAAACACACAGGGTGACTTTTGAGGAATAAGACCTGGATCTCATACACATGCACACACACATGTACCTATATAAACCCATGCATGTACACAAACATGAACTCAAATGTGTCCACACAGACACGCACGCACATTGTCTCACAGACATGTTAAGTATGCAAACTCATAAGGTGGTGGTTAGTAGCCCTTACTGTTCTAAGAGGACCAAGTGAGACATAATATACACAACCTAAAAGCTATGTTGGGACCTTGGCGATGTTCTATCACCATGATTCATTCTTATCCTCTAGTGAGAAGAGCTGCAGCCTGAAACATCTCAGGAGCTACCAAGTGGCATGCGGAGTGCTTACAAGATGAACATCCAACCTTTTGCTGTCAGTTTCTTTCGCGTGAAGAGACACTTCCAGCTGGAACAGTAAGAATGTCTCACTGAAATGTTCAGGAAGAACCGAGCCTTTCCCTTGGTTCCTGAAACCTACAAACCATGCTCCCCCTACCACAGACATGGTCCAGACACAGCAGAGGAAGAAAGAAAGGTCCAGGCTGTGCTGATCTCTGTCCTGCATCAGGAGTCTCCATTCTGGGGACTAAGACAGGATCTGAGTGGATCATAGAAGACAGATGCCGCCGGGCGGTGGTGGCGCACGCCTTTAATCCCAGCACTTGGGAGGCAGAGGCAGGTGGATTTCTGAGTTCGAGAGTTCGAGGCTAGCCTGGTCTACAGAGTGAGTTCCAGGACAGCCAGGGCTACACAG
>NW_021620791.1:1575767-1594050 GCF_004785775.1 Grammomys surdaster | reverse complement strand
AAAAAAAAAAAAAAAAAAAAAAAAAAGAAGACAGATGCTGTGAGACTGTACACTCTTGTAACCTGGTCTTTAGCGAGACCCGAGGGGACATACAAGTGAGGTTCTAAAGGGGTTCTCACACTCCACAAACTAAGCAGACAATAACAAGGATGTGGTGGCAAATGGGCGTCACCCCAGAACTAGGGGCCCTAGCCTGGGTGCATGCTACAGAGAAACAGAGGTACCAGCTGCATACATTGTTGAAGAAGACCAGACACTGGCAAGGTCCAGCATCCAGCAAGTGTGAATGGGACATGACATATTGAAGTTCTATCCAGAAGCCAAGAGCTGGTTTGAGACCCAGTGACAGGGTCAGAGCTAGAACTGAGTGGCCAGCGGAGAACACTGAAATGACTTGCAGAAAGGTCAGTGGACTAGATGTCTCCAAGCACTTGTCAAGATGCAGAGGACCAGGCCCCACTGTCCTCCCCCCCCCCCCCCAGTCTGAGTATGGCAATTTAGATGGGCTGTAAAATTCTGTGTTGTTAGTCACAGCCCAACAATTCTTTGTAGGAGTGGCCTGCCCCCCCCAGCCCCAATGCTTGATGGTAATCAGTGGAAAGAAAAACAAAAAGACAAAACTGAACAATCTTTATATATTCTTAGAGCTCTTTGTTCGTTGGGTGCCTTTGTATGAGTTTTTAAAAGGAACCCCTAGGGAACAGATGAATTTGATAAAAATACCCATTCCTCCAGTAACTCTGAGTCCTGGGGCCCAGAGTAGGGTGGGTTTCAGTCACTTCTGTACTCTTGGTTTGAAGGCCTTGAGGAATCTAACACAGAGGCTGATTGCCTCTTAGTTCCTGATAGTGGCCAGCACTTGCAATCTGCTGGCAACGTGGATTTGGAAGGAGGAGCCCAGCGGTGAAAGCCCCTGTTCTACAGCCTATTAATATGGATCCGTGGCTATGTCTCATCACATGACCAGTTATAAATGTCTTAAGTCTTCCCCATGCACAGCAGCTCCACCCAGGAAACAACACTGTGCTATTAAATGCCCGTGAGTCACGATCAGAGCCAGGGCAGCCCCTTACCACTTGACAAGGACCTTGGTAATCAGTAGTGGTCTCCAGTGGCCATAGGAAGGTGGCCACTCTGGGTCCGCCCCACCCCCACGGTCTTAGTACTGGGAGGAATGTTCTAACGAAAACAAACACAAGATGACATTCTTCCATGCACAATCATAATTAACAGATAGGCACAAACCGCAGCTGCTCCTCCTGGCTTAGAGATGCCCCTGCTGTCTATCTTTTGGCGTTTTCACTGTGAGTCTTGCCAGAAAGATCTGTCCAGACACATAGGGCTTGATTCAGATGTCCCAGAAACGGTAAAAGGACAGCCAGCATCCAGGAAGCTTAGATGGGCGGACTACTTCCATCTAGCTAGATGAAAGCAAGTGCTAGCTACTGCTCCGGCTGTAGTGCTTCATTCTCTTTACCGAGAGGTCAGTGGACAAGATATCCCCATATTGGAATTAAGTTGCTCAGGGATACGTAACTCAACCCATTTGTGCTGCTGTCAGGAGTACCAAGGCTAGACACTTATAAATGACAAATTTGTACTGCTCCTGACTCTAGAGGCTAGATCTAAGCTAAGATCTTAAGTCTTAGTAGGCGAGGACAGATACCATCTGGCCCACAGATCTTTGTCATGCTCTATCTTCACAGGGCAAAGCTGCACTCTCCGGAGGACCTTTCGTTTGTTTGATAACGGCACTGTAATTGTTATTTTAGTTATCATCATTGCAAGAAGCAACCTAAGGGGCTAAAGAGATGGCTCAGTGGTTAAGGGAACTTCCTGATCTTTCAGAGAACTGGGGTTTGGTTCCCTGAACTCATGCTCACAACCACTTGTAACTCCAGCTCCAGGGGGCCTGATACTCTCTTCTGGCCTCTATGGGTATACACACACACACACACATGCATGCGAGCACAAATCCATAAAAAGACAATGAACTAATTTTTAAATGAAGCAACTTTTTTAAAGGAAGGATTTGTTTCAGCTGAGAGGTGTCGGGAGCAGAGTTCACCACGGCAGGTGTCGGGCAACATCTGTGTGGCAGCTGGTTCATGTCTTGGCTGACCACGAAGCAGAGAGAACTTGATCAGGAATTATATCTGGGCTGTAATCCATGGGGTGCACCCTCAGTGACCCACTTCCTCCAGCATGGTCCTACCTGCCTGAGGCTCTGCAACCTCCCAAAACAGCGCCACCTGCTGGCTGCTAACTGTTCAAACACACGAGCTGATAGACATTTTATAGTCACCCTGGAGCAGACACTAACTCCTTCGTGAACCTAATTCCTCCTCACCACTCCAAGGCATTATTTCCTAGCACCCGATGATGGAAGCTGACATTTTATCATGTGGATTTGGGGAAAACACAAATACCCAGAGGTCTCTAGCAATATGTTAGATGGGTTTGATGTTGAAGCATTGCCAAGAGAGTGTGGCGATTCCCTGCTGCGGAAGGCACTGGGACCTTCTGGTAGGAAGGTTTAAATATAGAGCAGTTGGGGCTGGTAAGATGGCTCAGCAGGTGAAAGAACTTCCCATACCAAGCCAACAATCTGGTCTCCAGAAGCCATGAAGAAGAAGCCAAATGCACTTACCCGTAATCCTGGCTTTCCTACGGTGGGATGGGGGTTGCGGGGAGGATCACTCCAAACCTTGTGGGCCAATGTATTAGTTTTCTTTTGCTGTGATAGAACATTACCAAAAATGACTAATAGAAGACAGAGTTTGTTTTGGCTTAAAGGTCCTACAGAGATAAGAGTTCATCATGGTAGGGTTGACATGGCTGTAGCTGGCAAGAACAGGAAGCTGAGAGATCACCTCTCCAAGCAGGCATAGAAATGAGGTAAAGCTGTAAACTCTCAAAGCCCACGTCAAGTGAAGTACTTCCTTCAGTAAGGCTGTACCTCCTAAAGGTTCCATAACTTCCTCAAAACAGCTCTGTCAACTGGGGACCAAATATTCAAATACATAAGCCTCTGGGGGACATTCTTCATTCAAACCATCAGAACCAGCTAGCTTGGAGTGGTAGTGGGGCTGGAACAAGAGAGCCCCTGCCTCAAGCAAAGTGGAAGGAGATGACTGATTCCCAAAAGTTATCCTCTGACCTTCACATAAATGCTATGCCACACACATATCCCCGCCCTTCCTCTTCATCTCCCTCCCCGTCCCTCTCCTCTCCTTCTTCCCTCCTTCCCCCTTCCTCCCTTCCTCCTCCTCCTCCTTCTTCTTCCTCTCTCTCTCTCTCTCTCTCTCTCTCTCTCTCTCTCTCTCTCTCTCTTTCTCTCGCGTTTTTGTTGGTTTTAGTATTTAATGCTCTACTGTAGGTATGAAGAGTACAGCCCTCACCTCCTCACAGGTCCCAAGACCCGCCCCTCTTAACAGCTCCCAGTTCACTTTCTCTTAACTGCTCTTGGCCTTTGCGGGAGCAAAGGACAGCAGTGGGCCGTGAGTAGGGGTAGAAGCGTAGAGTCAGGAACTCCTTCAGGCCAGGCAGGAGTCAGGGAGCTGCACACAGATTTCACTGTCCCATTGAATCTCAGTGTGGAACACACAGTCAAAAACACAATTACTGAGACTTTCAAGTCACGGCAGAGCCCAGAGCCACCTCATGAGTGGGGACTCTTGGGTGACTGGACTGTCACTGGCATTGGTGTTAGAACTCAAAAAGCTCAGGTTAACAATCTGGTTGTGAAACATCCTCATACCTGTCCTTGCAGGGGCAGAGTCCAGATTCAACACCATGAGTCGGACTTCTAAGCCCACATTTTAACCATGACTCTTGTGATGGTTTGAATGAGAATGATTTCTATAGGCTCAAGTGTTTGAGTGCTTGGTCCCCAGTTGGTGGAACTGTTTAGGAAGGATTAGGAGGTGTGACCTTGTTGAAGGAGGTGTGTCACTGAGTGTAGGCTTTGAGGTTTCAAAAGTCCATGTCATTCCCAGCTCGCGCCTTCTCTCTCTCTCTCTCTCTCTCTCTCTCTCTCTCTCTCTCTCTCTCTCTCTGCTTCCTGTGTTTAGATCTCAGCTCTCAGCTATTGACTCCATACCTGTCTGCCTGTTGTAATACTCCTTGCCACAGTGGTCATGGACTTACCCTAATACTCCAGTAAACTCTTTCTTCAATAACATGCCTTGGTCATGGTGTCTCTCCATAGCAATATAATAGTAACTAATGTAACCCCATACTTAACTTATCCTACAAAAGACTACTGGGTTGTAGTTCCCACCTCTTTTGATCTTCACCTATCATATGCCAGTAATAACCAAAAATATCTCTAGATAGCCTCAAATATCCCCGGAAAGTAGGGGGTGAAAGGCTAAGTTGTCTCCAGTTAAGAACTATTGTTGTAAAATCGAGTGCTCTCTGTGGAGTTCTTTGTTTCTAGTTGGTGAACCAAAGCATTACAGAGACTACTTGTCCTACCTCTGTAGACATTGCTGCTAACTAGATATACCTCTCGCTTTATTCATCACAATATGAGGAACAGGATTATAGTCCCTTTAATACATCTAACAGTCTAGCTTGGGCTAGCTCACCTTCAACACTCTCCAGACACTTGCAATCACCTGCAGTCAAGCAATACTCTCCAACACAGAGCCCATTTTATCAGAAAGGGTTGAGTTTCTCATTCGATTTACTGCGTACCATAGGGAGGGAGAGTCAAAAGGGGAATGGCTTCAAAGCACACTTGTGAAGATTAGCCATCATGAGTTTAGGGACCATTTGTACTCAGAGTTTCCAGGGGGTCAGTGTAAGCTAGGGGTTTGGATGATATCACCTCCTCGCCTGCCATCTTCTCTTCCTGTCTCGTCCCCTCAGCTTCTGGATTCATCTCTTCTTAAATGAATCACACCAAAAGTCTGCACTCACAGTTAACTTGGAGGAGACACAGACTGAGGAAGACGCTTCTTTTTACCCATAAGTCCACAAGGGAAATGTGACCAGAGTGTGATCATACTCATGGGACTGGACCACAAAACCAACCCAAGAAGATGTGGTTTAATGTTAGTCAGTGGGAACGTCCGTATGACCTAAAGGTTTTTAAACCATCTCTCCATTTGTTTTGTCAGGCACTTTCTAAGTCAGGCCAGAGCCATAGATGGGGCAATTGGCAGCTCAGAAACAGCTGTCCAGAGGTAGATTCTGGGGTCAGACTAAAGAATGTAATTATTCAAAGTATAAACTGAAACCCACGCTGAGAGAAGAAAACCACGCTTGGGAACAGGGGCCTAAGAGGTGCAAGCAATGGGCATTGAAGACACCTCACACCTGAGCCCAGACTAAGAAGCCCGATGAGCATCCAGCAGGCCTGAAAGCCCTCTCTCCTCATCCCAATGCTCTTTCTGATAAGCCCACTTGTTCCCGCTCCTGTGTGACTTTGTGTAGCAAGCAGTATTAGCATTCTTCCCTCTGATTTCCCTCAATACATTAAATTCAAGACACAGAGAGCAAAGACCAAGGGGTCTTTATAGGGCCTGGCTCAGGCTCCAAAGGAACACATTTTGGTAATGGATGAGCATTGCTCTTCCTGTCTCATTTCTGAGGTATGCCTGAGGCTTCAGCCAGAGCCTCACAGATGCTGCCCAGGCAACTGGAAAGTGGACAGTCCATGTCAGAGTAGCATCATGAGCAGAGTCTGTGTCGTGTATGGAAGCCTCGGGCATGGTGATTTCTCTTATATGGAACCTGGTAACCAAATCCACTTGATCCTTAGGGAAATTCTGGAATGGAAAATGGCAACTTGGGATCTGAACAGCTTGAAGGCAAAGAATATGCACCCTTGCTCCCGCCATGGGATGCCTCTAACACAGTGGCTGCTTCAGAAAGCTCCTGTGATCAAATGAGTCCATCCATGGAATACAGGCAGGGCGTGGTGGAGAGAAGAGAATGGGCAGGCTTTAGATTCTATATACTGGGCTGAGTCTCTGGGCTGAGACTCAACTCCTTCTTGCTTTCTATAGGGCAGGCTGCTAACCACTCAGGCTGTCCTCTTCATCCTCCTCAAACACCTACAAGCATTCCTGGTGGGAAGGAAGGCTCAGTGGGGGATTAGTATATACTAGAGAGTCATCCACAGGATGATGATAACAATGTGCTATCTTGAAACACTAATTTGGAAGTCAGAGCCATGTTTTCAATCTCAACTACACTCACGGCAGAACAGGTAAGACGTTTACATTAGCCATGTATGGCAATGAAGATAGTTCAGCACCTACAGCAGGATACTTATTCTGCTACATTGTATTCTCAGTGGAGCTCAGTGATTAGGCAGTAGGAAGGGAGGTGGAGCTGGGAGAGAAAGAGAGAAAGGGGAGGAAAAGAAGAAGGCTATCAGCCATGGAGAACCACGGATGAGTCAAAAGCTGTCCTGGACATCTTGTTGATTGAGCATTTTTAAATATATAAATTCTTTAGATAAGCATTAACCTTTAAGAGTCTTATTTCTACCAGGTACTGTGGGGATGGTAGATATTGTCTGAGGTTCAGCCGAGCTTTGAGGATGCAGCGTGAGGGACTGGCAGAGCTATCCCACACTGGGATCTTGTGGGTCTAGTTGTGGCATGCCTGGCCTCTGGCAGCTTCTAGCTGTGGCGTGCATGGCTTCTGGGCAGCTTCTAGTGCAGAACATGGTGGCCAGAGCTAAGCAGAGCTGCCCCGCCGATTAGATGGCAGGACAGAGCCGAGGCATTTTTCTAAATGCCACCCTCTCATTATTGTTATAGAGGATGAGAAAAGTGTATGCCCAGCGTGAGACTTGCACATAAGTGCTTGTGATGGGTAATTTTGGATATAAACTAGACTAACTCTGGAATCAAATGAGAGGCGAGCTGCTGGGCACACTTGTGATGACTTTCTCGATTCGGTGAGCTGAAGTGGAAAGACCCACCCTAACTGTGGGCAGCACCTTACTTTGGCAGCCAGACACAAGGTGATCAGAAACCTGCTTTTTAATCTTTCTGTCTGTTTGACTTTGCATCTCGCTGGCAAGATCATCTACCCTGTTTATGAGATCATCTACATCATTGCTGCTGTCACTGTATTCCTTCACTGACATCAGAACCCGGCTCTCCAGGTTCCAGTGAAGACTGAAGACTCTCCAGGGACGCTCTAGGCCTTCAGTACTGCTGAGACATCCAGACCTGAGGACTGAGCAGCCATCTGAGTTCGCAGCCTCTCTGCGCTAGAGCAGTCAGTCAGCCACAGTTGGGCTATCCAGCTTGTACTGTGTCATCCAATAGAATATCCAGCATCTCAAGATATTTACATTATGATTTATAACAGTAGCGAGATTTGTTATGAAGTAGCAACGAAATAATTTTGTGGTTGGGGGTCAGCATTAGGAAGGTTAAGAGCCACTGTTCTAGAGAACCCTGACTCTGAATGCATAATGCTGCATGAATAACAAAGGAGCAAATGTAAGCACAGCCTGGTCAATAAAGATCAGGAGGCTATGAGCTGTACATCATAGAATATCTATGTCCAATAAGTGATTGACAGCTAAGTCTTGCTCAGCCCAGCTGGGGACTGATAAATACTTTTTATTATCCAGCTCATTATTTTCTCCATATGTGATGTGTGACTCTGGAGAAGGTGGGGAAGGAAGCACACCGGATCCATAATCATAGGACAGCAGGGAAGTTTGCTCCTCATGTCCCTGTTGATGCTAACTCCTGCAAACGCAGGCTTTTCCCAGCCTGAAAAATACGCAGAGCTTTCATCTGAGTGATCGTCATGTCAAAACAGCCATCAACAAGACAAGATACTCAGGAAATGCCTACGTTGGAAGCCTGTGGCGTCAGTATGACAATCCTAGGCAAGCCCAGCTAGCAGGGTTGATCATTAGTGGATCTAGAAGAAGGGCTTACAAGCTGGAACCTTGGGATTCAGGGTAAAGATAACAACTCATGACTTGCCCCAGGTGGCTGACAAGAACATTTAAGAACCCCCCCACACACACACCAAAAAAATAATAATGATAATAATAATAATAATAATGATAATAATAATAATAATTTAAAAAATCAAAGAAAGTGAATGTAACCTGGCAGAAATGGAGTCACGTGAATTTGACTACGTTTTCAGGATCTCTGATGACGTAGAGGTTACAAGACCACTTTGAAGTCAAAGTAGCTATTAAACTAATAGTACATTTTAAAGGAGTATTGGGTATCAGGTACTGAGCCGAGTGTTGTACCAATCTGACCTAGTTTTAGAGAACTCAGAAGATGATTATCAAACAAGGCAGCAAGGATCCAGAGAGACTAGCTTGTGTTCTAGCTTATGTATACATAGGAAGTAGAGACAGCATTGGACTTCAACTTGACTTCAAAGACTGACTGGGCCATGCTCAAGGCTCTACCCTTGTTCAATGCACAAAGACTTCTTAATTCTCTTTTCAGGAGAAAGCATGATGAGTTCTTTATACAAAAATCTTTCCTTTAACTAAGTCATGCGGTGGGGCTACATGTACCCCAAAG
Organism: Grammomys surdaster; assembly: GCF_004785775.1. Taxonomy (NCBI): domain Eukaryota; kingdom Metazoa; phylum Chordata; class Mammalia; order Rodentia; family Muridae; genus Grammomys; species Grammomys surdaster. The sequence continues at coordinate 1,585,516 of NW_021620791.1, read as the reverse complement.
GGGCACCTTTTCTATTTCCTCTTCTCAGTGCTGGGCTTTGAACCTGTGACCTTCCACACGATAGTTAAGTGTTCTATCACTGAACTACATTCCCAGTCCCCTTTGACAAATCCTCCATATAAATCAACGGTGACTTTTGCTACATTGCTTTTGTGTTTCTGATAGAATTCCAGCGGTGGCAGATGATGAAGGTCCTTCAACACCAGAAGGAAGCACTGGAGGTGGAGAATGTCCACTTGGCATCGTTATTGTAATCAGAGCCGCTCTCCAGCATTCCTCAATGGCTCCCTGACTTTTGCACGATGCGACCATTACCTTCTTCCATTTGTCTAGGTGACGCAGGCCTACTCTGCCTGTTTCTGTTTCAGAGGCTACGTTTCCTCTCTACTTATTTCGAGTTAGCTGTGCTGACCCACTAGTATGGTTGAATGGTCCACATCTGGTTTAGGTCCAGGTGAAACTAGAAAAACACAAGAGGTATTCTATTCTGGGGGACTTTAATACAGGAGAGTAGTTATAGGTGTTGTTAGATTATACACAAAGAGAGGTTGAAGTGACTGAGGGATTAGCAGAGTGGAATCTTAGAACTAGGAAACAAAAGGATATGTGGATGTTTCCAGGACAGAGTCGCTCATCGCTCCTGCTGGTACATCTGAAGAAGCAGGGCGGGGCTGGGCATGGGGATGGGAGCCATATGCTGCCTTAGGCAGAGTGGGTGCTCGGTCATCTACGAAAGGACACACATGGGTGCAGTGAAGTTGGCAAGAACGAGAGAAAACAGAAAGGGTTCCTGTTCTCCTCTGCCTTCCTCATGTCTCCTGTTAGCAGAACCTAACAAAAAGACAGCTGCTGTCTAGAAATGAGGTTTCCAGAGTTCCCCCCGGGTGTTCCAGAGCCAAGCATAGGATAGATGCTGAGCTGTGTCACTGGTGCCAAATGCTCATCACAACCATAGCTGAATTTTTGTGATTATTTCATATTCCTTTCCTCCACTACCAGGCATGTCCAAGCTGCAGGGTCCACGTATCCCAGGATAGCTATGACTGTGGCCCAGCACATTTGAAGATGGCAATGTCATACGGTTGTTAGTATTCTGTTTAAACTCCACCTCGAGTATTGGGATTCTCACATAAGAGGATTTGCTAACAAAGGATTTTCAGGACAAAGGGAGCCAGAGAGGCGATACCAGGTGCTGGGTGAGATTTGGGAAGATGGCTCTGTGGTAAAGTTTGCCATGCAGACAGGAGGAGCTAAGTTCAGATACAAGCTTCCCAGGGCACATCTGTGATCCTAGCACTAGGCAGGGTGGAGACAAGGGGATTCCTTAGGGCATGAAGGCTAGCCAGTCTAGGCAAAAGAGCAAGTTCTGGGTCTCTTGAGAGAACCTGTCTCAAAAAAATAAAGTGACGAGTGATAGGAAAAAATCCTGACATTAACCTCTTAACCTCTACAGGAACACACACACACACACACACACACACACACACACACTACACTCATACACACACACTCACAGAGAAGGCAGGGGAGGGAGAGCAAGAGAGCAGTACTAGCAAGGGATGAGCTAAAGTCAGTGACATTGGTCAAAGTCTTGATTCAGACTAGTCCTACAGGGCTCTCTGGACCATGAACTATTTTCCCTAGGCCTGCTGTCCCCTCGGGGGACTCTGTCAGGCACTAGCTGCAGTGAAGGCCCCTCAAGATGCAAATAATTCATACAACCTCCCTGGAGAGATGGTGCCAGAAGAGAAAGAGAAATCCTCCCCACCCCACCCCCACCCCCGAGAAAAGGCAATTGTGAGAATCAGCAGTCGGCACCCACAGCATGGGATACGGTAGACCCACCTGTGCAGAGGGTTCAGGGTGAGACAAAGCACATCTTCACCCTAGGGCAGTACCCACTCTTCGAGGGGAGCTGTGGCAGAGGCTTTCAGGTCTTTCTGTGGTCTTAGGTTTCTTCTGCTGCCCTTTGCAAGATAGAGTGGATTCCTTTCATCCTGTGGGGATTTTTATCAGACATGACAGAAGCTAAAATGTTAATTGCCCACATTCCTGGGTAGCCTGGGCCTTGGCATGTCTTCTGGAGCCAGGAGCAACCACAGACATAGCCTCAGCACCACAGGGGCCCTCAAATGGCAGATTCCATCCCCACATGCTCTCCTCTGTGGAAGAAAGACAGGCCCCTCACTCCTTCCCTAGCTGCCCCGCAGGTGCCCACTCAGTGGTGGCCTGGCAGCCTGCACCGAAGAATGTCACTCTGGCCTAAGGCCCAGCCTCAAACAAAAGCCCTTTTGGAGCTAAGCCTACATCCTCTGGCTGACAGGACCCTCCCCCATCACCAACCAGGGAGGGCAGCTAAATTCATCTCCCTCCAACTGATGCTCCCCACAGGGCCAAGCCACCTCCCTACTCAGGAAGCAAAAGGTGCTGAACTCTTGCTTGGCTGCCTTTGGCTCTCCGACAAATAGCTGACTGTCCTCACACCAAACAGGAGAGGATGATCAGACAGCATTACCCCAGACCAGGCCAGAGAGGCCTCCAGACACACGTGTGCACTGGGAGCTGGGAGGAGGAGGCCTGAGCATCAAGAACAAAGGACAAAGCCTGAGCCCCAAGCAAACCTTCACACCCAACCCTGCCTCTGGCTGGGATCTTGAAGCCACACTGACTTGAGTTTAAATTTCTGCTTTGCTTGGGAAGACCAGCCAGCCACTGGGCAGGTCCTGCTCTGAGTTCGTTGCCACTTTTCCATGAAGAGAATAATACCATGTGATTACCTGTTTTGAAGATTAAGAGTGATACTATAAGATCCTAGTATAAGGCCTGACACTGTCACCACAAACCAGTCTTCTGCCACTGCACTCCCTCTTTGATCACACAGCTGGAGTCCTCAGCCCCTTAGACCTCCAATTTGCAAATGAATGGGTTTGATAAACTTGAACTCCTTCAGTTTTGTTTCATTGGAAAACGTTCCTAGAATTCTACTTGCTAGGCCTTAAAAACTGGTGCCTAAGAGACCTCCCCTAAGGTCGATCCTAAACCCAGCTTCTCCTGTTGATGTGGCCTTTGTTGTTTGAGATACTGACAATTACGGCAGCTCTTTGTTCGGTGTCTCTTGGCTGACTGTCCTCTTGGCTCACGACGAGGTGGCTGTGGCTGAAGCCAATTTGAATTGATTTTTGCAAGTGAAATTTCAAGGGACAATGTGCCAGGTGTTAGAGTCTGGTGGACTCTGTCATCTGCTCAGAAGAGCCCTAACTCCTGTTTGGGTGGTGAGAGACTTATATGGTATTTCATTCCATCTTCACAATGACGGGGGAGTTGAGATTGCTATTGATCCGCCCACTTTGCAATTATCTCATTCACAAAGAAGAAAACCAGTAAGACCTTAAGTGTTCTGGAGGGCAGTATATGCGGCACCTGCTGCTTTGGTGGTGCAGTCTAGGCTTCTATTTAGGAAGCATTATTTCAGCAAGTTGACCATCCATCCCTTCTGCTTCAGGTATGCTGTGATATATACACGAATTACAGAAGAGTGAACACCTCGGAGTTGGAAAGGCAGGTGTATGAACCACACAGTGACATAAAGCACATACACCTCCATCAGACTCACTACCCTCTCCTTGCTCCAAGTTTTTTTTTTTTTTTCAATGTTCATGGAATTAAGTACTTACAAATTGGGGCTGTAATAATGACTTTGCTGTCCTGTTATACTTCAGAACTCTTAAGATAGTCATGGTTCATATACACAAGGCAAATCCCCGAGTATGAATTTTCCCTATTAGTCAAAGATTACTGTCGTGAGTTGGCTCCTGACTTCCAAAAAGAGGTTGTTGGAGTCCCAACCCCCATACTCCTAACTATGACCTTATTTGGAAATATGGTCATTGTGGATGTAATCACGTTAAGGGAAGCTGACGTGAATAAATATGGAACCTAAACCCAATAACTAGAAGGCTTGGAGATGCTGACCTTTGAGAAAAAAGGCCACGGGATACAGAAGAGAGACCAGAAACACAACTACAAGCCACGGATGCCCTGGGTCACCCATAGAGACATGGAAAGGAGAATCCCCCTTGGGTCCCCTTGGGACCGGAAGGAACTAGTCCTGCTAATACCTTGATTCTGACTCGGGCCCCTCAACTATGAGATAATCAAGTTTGACCTTCAGCTACCCAGGTTGTGATTCCAAGAGGGATTATGTTCGGATCCTCATGCAGTCTCTTGGTAGCAGGTGGAGAATGTGCCCAAATGTGATTCTAACTTAATTGTTTGGCGGCCTTCTTACTTTCAGACTATCCAGGTCATCTTTCTACCTTTCTGGGCCACATTTCGTAGTTGGTGTCAGAACAGAGAAGTCATGAGTAGAATCTGGAGACAGATGAAAAGGAAGAAATATGTGTGTGTGGTGATGAGGGGGCGGGATTCAAATATGGCTGAGTGCCTATTTACATATCAAAGTGGACCACTGATCTGCTAGGCTCTCCTCATCCCTCAGCCTCTACAGGTTAAGAGGGCACTCTAGCCCACATACCCTCCTCCCTGCTCCCTAACCTGAACTCTCCAGCCCAGTCAGTGGGCTGGGTTTCCCTTCCCCCTGTTCGTTTGGTGTATAACTCAACCATTTTGGCCTGCCAGTCTCTTGGCCAATCTCTTGTACCCTCTCTAGGTTAGCGGCTCCTCTCCCGTTGCCCGTCTCCTCACATGGCCCAGCACAGTCTGGTGATGTTCTGTTCGCTCTGAACTCTCCCAGGTGTCCCTGCCTCTGACTGTGCTCTCCCTTTTATCTACAATAATTGTTCTCCTCGTGATACCTAGAAACCATCATGCACTTCCTTTTTTATTTCTTATTTCTCATTCAAATATTTTCTGTATCCATTCTTTTCTGCATTGTTTTTTTAAGCATTACTAACCTTTTTGCTAAAATCTCAGTTCTCGCTATGTAAATGACTTGGGTTCATTTTATAAAAATTAGAAAATACACCAAAGCAAATGACATAAACAAAAACAACATATCTTCCCCATCCGGGCAGCTGCCATTTTTGTTTTGGTGTGTTCTTTGAGTGTGTACATACTTTCTTTCTCAAAAACCAAAGCTCCACCATACTTGTGTACATGCTTTCCTTTCTCTTCTTTGATAAACACAGATTTTCAGGAACACACCTGAGACCCATTCTGGTGTCTCCCTGCTCCATGTTTATACTCTGTGTTCCTTACCCCAGGCCTGTGGGCAGCCAAATCTCCAACCAAGAATCGTTTTCTCTCTAACTGGGTTCATCAAGAAGGCCAGGGTATAACACACACAGCATAAGGATACAAGTATATTTTGCAGAAGGTTCTTGAGTGTGGGTGATACTTTCCTGGCAAAGGTCAGACTTCCTGGTACTAAGTCTGGTGCTGATTTCAGGTGTTAAGAGAGGAGTTCATTACACTTCTCCCTTCTTGGGTCACAATTACTAGACATTAGTGCAAAGACCTTGTTCCCATACATTGCTTTACATAGGACCCACACTCCCTTTCTTCTCCCAGACTCACATTCCTCCCAGTCTGCCCAGTTTATATCCTGGAGTACTGTGTTGGATGCTTCCTCCAGATCCCTCTCTGTTTCTCTTTACCCAGTTCTGGTTCCCAGGAAGCTTACCCATAGGGTGTGTGTATATCAAAGCACTGGCTGGCCCTCTGCCTCCTGATTGGGTTTGGCATCATCAGGAGAGTCGGAGGTGGCAGAAAGAGAAGGAGGAGCATTGTCTCCTGTATGCCCTCACTGGTGGACAGTAAGCCCTCTGAAGGACAAGTGACAGCTGCATTTCTCTGTCCTCATGAGGAAGCTGTCACTAGGTGGCTCTCCATTGTATCTGACCCCACCAATCAGGGCACAGGTGGTCACATGACTGTTGTAGCTCTTGGCCACCTCCTTCCTATCGGCAAACCCTGTTCACAACTTTGTAATTAGTCTTTTTGTTCATTTTTCAGGTACTCAATTTTATGCTCATTTTTCCCTTCTGGGACCGTGAGAGATAGTAGATATTACACTCAGGAATCCTTATAATATACTGAACATTCCTGTGTGGGTGTGTGTCTACTTAACAAATGGGTTATCATTGTCCTCCAAATAAAATCTTATGACCACGTTTGTCCTGATACCCTGTTTCTGAGGTCGGCGTTGCTACTTAGACTCTAGGTTGTGGCTTCCAAACGCAGCACACCACTGCTTGCCAGCACCTCTCCTTTCACCCCACAGCCTTAGTGAGACACAGATCCCATTTTCTGACATCACACTCAGTACCAGGGAGATCAGAGTTTTCTATGCTTTTTAATCCCATTTTTTAATTTCTTTTTGAGTTTGGGCTCTGAATTTATGTCCAGTGTATTAATATCACAATCTAACCATGTTGCACGAACTGCATATACCCCCTAGTCCATAGTCTTCAACTATGACCCTAACTTTATAAGAGATGCTTTTAAGTTGTATGGCTTAAGTCTGAAATGTCCCCCAAAGGCTCTTATTGTGAACACCTGGTCCCCAGCCAGAGATACTATTTGTACAGAAGTGGTAAAACCTTGAGATGATGTGTCCCAGCATCAAGAAGCAGGCCACTCAGGAGAGAGAAATATTGAAGGCTACAGCCTGCTCTGCTTCCAGTCCCATGCCAGCTCCTTGATCAGCAAGGTGGGAGGAGCCTCTGCCACACGTCCATCTCTATCAGAGCCACAGTACCATTGTGCACTAACGTCTGAAGATGTGAGTCCAAAGAAATCTCTGCCCAAACCTGCTTCCCTTGGGTCCTTTGACACGGGAGTAGAAAAAAGCAACTTCTATGGGCTATGTGTTTTCATGGTGTTCTTTGCTACTAGAATCATAGATTGCATACTAAAATCCAAAACAAGAATCAGATATTCTGTCGGTGATAAAGTACTGCATACATGCTGCGTTCTCTCCTAGGCCTCATTGGGCTTTAGCACATTCAACAGTATGTTGAGCCAGCTTGGACCATCTTGCAAGAGCTGATTATTAAATTTTCAAGGACTTTGCAAGCTGCTTATGAACAGCAGTTATTAAAAAACTATATTATGTAAGCTCACAATTAAATAAATTACCTTCAAAAAAACAAATGCAATAAAGGCTCATCAGTTGCTAATTACTTCGCTGCCCTTAACTTTTATCTAGGCTCGGATCACCTCCTGCATCTGTGCTGTGAGGATGCTAGATAACTATGCCCGTTTCTTCCCAGCTCGGCACTCAGAGACACTGCGGTGCTGCCTGGAAATCAGCTGCAGCGGGAGCATCTGTACTATGGAAATGAGCACACGCTGCAAATGGAGTTCTGTCCTAAGCGGCAAATGTTAAAAACCGATCACGTAATCCTTACACCAACCCTGCAGACTGATGCTTTTACAGGTAAAAAGGACAAGGTTTGGAGGAGATAGATATTCCAAATCTCAACGCTAATCCAAAAGCAAAAAAGTAGAGAGAAGACTGCGATTCTTAACTCATTAACCCCCCGAAAGGATACAGGCTACAGCCACGAGTGCTAGCGATGCCTCAAGATCCTGTTGGTATTAATGGCTGCTCTCCTGAGTGACACCTTTTGGAGATAGTAGAACCTTCTAGAAGTAGAACATTTTAGGAGGTTCCTAGATCATTGGTAGAGAGAGACACATGTGGTAGTCCTCATGTGACTACTTGGTTGCTATCATGTGACCCGCCCCCCACCCCCCCCCCAGGAGAAGGCTATTGTTAAATAAGTAAACCTTACCTAGGAAATGTCATTTCTCTCAGTTCTGGCTCCAGATATCCTGCTTGCTACTAGCTGAGTTCCAGCCATGATTCGACACCACCTGTGAGTCTTACCAGATGCCACCCCCCCAGTGCAGACACTTGGGTTTTAACCTTCTAAAATGTAAACTAAGGAAACATATTTTCTCTTTACGAAGTTATCTGCCTTGCGATAGTGACCAAGGACCCACAAATCCACCTGCACAAAGGCACCACAGAACAATCTGTGCACAGACACTAATCAGACAGCAGGGTGTGGTTGTTCTCATCTTTGTGCAGACAAGAAAACTAGGCACAGAGGGGTTGATGTTACTGGTCCAAATTACGTAGTTAACAAGGAGAAAGACAGTGCATGAACACCAAGACTTCTGTCCCCACAGCAAGCATACTTACCCACATTCAGAGCCTTTGAGGAAGTGGAATGGTCAGGACAGAGGCAACAATTGCCTCCACCATCTCTATTTCCACAGCTCAATCCCATCTCCCCTCTCTCTTGCCACATGATAGTTTGTTCTCCGTTCTCCCAAGGCTTACTTTGTTTCTTTCTTTCTGCTTTGGTTTGCTCATTCCCAAATTTACATGTCCTCCATTTAAGTACTTGGCCAGGCTTACAATGACTGTGTTCCAGAAAACGCCAGCTTCCCAGGAGATAGCATCTTACTGGGACAGCTTGGGTTACTCAGCTGCCCTGGCTCAATCAACGAATCCAGCCAAGTTGCTAGGCACGTACCCATGGGGACAAGATAAGACACTGAGGGTGTGTGGTCAGCAACACCCTGAATGCACATACAGCCTTCCTATTGGGCGCCCAGCCAGTGGGACCCTATGATGTGAGAACAAGTAGACAGTTAACTGCTCCCTGGATCTGGAATGAACACCACACATACTTAGTCATTCAACAGAGGAGCACTCCAGAGTGCATCTCATCATCCTCTCCCTCCTTTACTGAGAGAGATCCAAGGCACACAGAGGTTTAGACACTTGCCCATTGATCAGCAGTCTGCCCTCAGCATCCATGGAAGATGAGTTCCAGCTCATCCTGCAGATACACAGATCCTGGTACTCAGAGTCCTCGCGTGAGATTGCATACTGCTTGCACACGACTGCACGCATCCACTAACCAGCTCTTGATTAGTTATCCTATTGGTTTGAAAGTTGTGCAAACGGCCATCATAACATATTGTTTAGGGGATAATGACAAGGGAAAACGTCTGTACAAGTTCAGCCCTCACATATTGTCCTCCAAGTATTTTTGACCCACTGTTCATTGAATCTTAAGATTCTGAGGCCACAGAAAACAGACAGCAGTGTGTATTTAGCAAGTGGCATGGTCTGAAGTCCAGCCTCAGCTGGCCATCCTCTAGTCCACTCTGTTCTTTGCCTGTACCTGACCATCCAGATGATGAGCTACCATGAGGACAGAATCAGAGTTCTACAAACTCCACTTTAAAGTGAGTGTGTTCCTGTGTCATCTTTTATGATGCAATCAATGCAGGAGCTGCATATGGAGGAAGACTAGAAATGCACTAGGTCAGCTTGCCTTTCCAGCCTTCTCCAGCATTCCTCCCAGAGACACCTTACACCTTACACCTCCCTTTTTTAAAGCTAACAGTGGAGCTGAGCAGAGATGTCCTCTTGTGTTCCCAAAATTAGTTCTCCCCGACCCCCATGCTCTTGTTCACAGGAACACTAGTACAGAGCCTCACACGTGCACCAGAGATTCTGCATTTAAGAACAAAGAGGAGCTGACGGTCTTCACTAAGAGGCCTCCAGCAAAGGGTGTGTAGCTCCCTTCTTGGAAAAGGAAGTTTTCTTTTACTTTTTTTCTGGGGCAGGGTTTAAGGAAGTGCCCCAGCAGGGCATGTACTGATGACCGAGCTCTGGAGTGTTCAGTAAGGGTGGAGCTGAGCCTAAACAAGAACAGGGTGTGTGTGTGTGTGTGTGTGTGTGTGTGTGTGTGTGTGTGTGTGTG
>NW_021620791.1:1560699-1575757 GCF_004785775.1 Grammomys surdaster | reverse complement strand
GTGTGTGTGTGTGTGTGTGTGTGTGTGTGTGTGTGTGTGTGTGTGTGTTGTGCGCGCTCATGGTGGTGTACAGAATATCCTCCCAGCCAAGCAACTGCCATCTTGGGAGTTCAACTGAACCCACTTACTGTTGTTATCCCACTGGGCTTGTTTGCTGTGAACATCCCCTCACAGAGGGGTAGACAGAACCATGAGGCCCTCACCTGCCCCCCACTGCAGGCAATTCTGCTCTAATTGCCTGTAGAGGGGAGAACATGCACACTCCAGTAAGTAACCCCTCATATACGCTCTGAAATCCAGATGGAATTAATTGTTCCTCAGTTGGCGGTTGAGACCTCAGGAGGAGGGAGAGACAGAGGCCATCTACTTCTGGCAAAGAATTTTACCAACAGGCACAGCGGGCACCCCAAACACAAGGAGTTTGGTTTAACTTGGCTTAACAACTCACATACATTTATTTATTTATTTATTTATTTATTTATTTATTTATTTATTTATTTAAGATTTATTTTATTTATATAAGTACACTGTAGCTGTCTTCAGACACACCAGAAGAGAGTATCAGATTCCATTTACAGATGGTTGTGAGCCACCATGTGATTGCTGGGAATTGAACCCAGGACCTCTGGAGGAGCAGTCTCTTAACCGCTGAGCCATCTCTCCAGCCCACATCTCCCATTTATTAACCGCAGAGGTTGAGCACATTCCAATTAGAGCAGCTTTCTGAATGATGCTGCCTTCATATATGTGTGCCCCCCCCACTTTCTGAACAATTTACAACAAGAACACTGTGTTGGTGGAGATCACATGACAGAGCCAGATTAGATAGTCCAACCTGGACTTGTGACAAGAGTGGACTTTCTTCCCTACTCGCCAAAGCAGCCTGACTCAGCACCTGGTGCTCAGCACTGGAGTCCCCAGGAGATTTTATGACATAGAGGAGCAGGACAGAATTGAGCAGGGCAGATTGAGACAGAATTCTAAATGAGAGGCAGAGGTCTGGAGATAGATAGATAGATAGATAGATAGATAGATAGATAGATAATAGATAGATAGATAGATAGATAGACATGTGTGTACATAATAAAGATATCTTTCTACCATTGTACCCTGTTTTCTTTCTGTCTCTGTCTCTGTCTTTCTCTATCTCTTTCTGAGTGTGTGTGTGTGTGTTCATTACTCCAAAACTTGCCAACCAGATAATTCACTCCTCCTGCCTAGAGAAGCTTGAGCATAGAACCAGAAGGAAACCGGAAGTGTTACATGCATTGATGTCCCCTCCTGTGAAAACACAAAGCAAGGGGAAAGAAAGTTCCATATTTGATCTATTTCACTAGGAATTTTAAGTGGTTTAATTATAACCAAACCTGTAAGTGTATTGGTCTGAACTGAGAGGAGTAAAAAATACAGTGCCATTCAGACAGCTAGTGGTGGAGCCAGGGTTTTAAAAATGCAGGTTTTTATCCCTCACTCTTTGCACCACAGTACTGTGCCCCCCTACCTGCCCTTATGAACCTGCCTTGTCTCCGACTCCTACTAACAAAAACATACAGCCAATTCAGAAGTACTGGACACAGGCATAGTAAAACACACACACACACACACACACACACACACAGAGAGAGAGAGAGAGAGAGAGAGAGAGAGAGAGAGAGAGAGAGAGAGAGAGAGTTAAAAGAATAGGGAGAAGATAGCTCTCTCTTCCGCTATCAGGCAGGTACCAGGCTTTAAGCTGGGTTTGGAGCCTCAGTTTCCTTTTTGGTCTCATCCTGTGCAGCTTCCTACATCCTATGGACCACTCTCTATCTTTCCTCTTGGGTCCTGTCTCTTTGCTTCACTATTCTCAACTATCCCCTTATCCCTGGGATATCCTTTCTCCACTATGTCCCCAAATACCCATACAAGTCCAGAACCTAACACAGCCTGTGGTGGTTTGAATATGCTTGGACCAGGGAGGGGCACTATTTGGAGGTGTGACCTTGTTGGAGTAAGTGTGGCCATGTCCGAGGCTGGGCATGGGCTTTACGACCCTCATCCAAGCTGCCTGGAAGCCTGTCTTCTAGCAGCCTTCAGATGAAGATGTAAAACTCTCAGCTTCTCCTGCACCATGCTGCCATGCTCCTGCCTTGATGATAATGGACTGAACCTCTGAACCTGTAATCCAGCCCCAATTAAATGTTGTCTTTTAGAAGACCTGCCTTGGTCGTGGTGTCTGTCCACATCAGCAAAACCCTGACTAAGACATAGCCTCAACTCATATCAGAAGATAAGTAAAAATTGGCTAGGTCTAAGTTTTGTTTGATTTAGGACCAAGATCTCTCCACCCCTCCCCCTCTCGCTACTCTCTTAGCTTGACCTCATAGCCCAGGCAGAAGAAAGATTTGTCTCTCCTATTAAATTGCAAGTGCTTTGTGTGGAGGCGTAGGGATGACACAGAGCAGGAGCGGTTAGTAAACAGTAGTGAAAGTGAAAAGCAGGTTGGTCCGGGTAGGTATTGCTATCTTTGTTTTAATAATTCGTCTTAGGCACTAAGAATTCCCGGAGGCCTTTGTGAGCCAGGCAGGAAGGTTGAGCAATCTGGGGCTCGGTTACCCTGGGCCCCAAGGCAGCCTCAGGTCCTGCACTGCAGCTGAGCTGCCAAACCAGAGCTCTCCCAGGCATTTCCTAAAAGCGTTTGTTTCATAGATTCTAAGTGTGTATTTTTAACATATCAGAAAGTGGAGTATATTTTTCTTTCTTTAATGACACACACACACAAAAATGATGCAATGCTTTTTGTTTGGTTGGGGGGTTTTTTTGTTTTGTTTTTGTATGTTTTGTTTTGTTTTTTCAAGACAGGGTTTCTGTGTGCAGCCCTGGCTGTCCTGAAACTCACTCTGTAGACCACGCTACCCTCAACTCACAGAGATCCAACTGCCTCTGCCTCCCAAGTGGTGAGATTAAAGACATATGCCACCGTACATGGCTTGGGATGTATTTTAAAGCCAATACACACTTAGATTTGAGGGAATACATCATTAGCCATAACTAGAAAAAAAGAAACACAAATGGTCAGTTCACTCTCACTAATAATCTAGAAAAGCACATTAGAGCCTTAGGGGAGAACACGGCCATCCTATTAAATGTGACAAAGATCCGATGACAGAAATGTCCTGTGATTAGAGGCAAAAGGAAAGGAATAGGTGACTCCTTACAAGATCAGTGAATTGCTGCACTGGTGTAAACTTAGGGGAGGAGGTATTTGAAAACTTTTGACACATCAAAAGGACCAAAAATATTCTTGTCATCTGACCTAATATTCTACTTCTAGGAATTTGTCCAGGAACAAATTCTTGGTTGTACTTAGGGATTCTTCTGTAAGCGTTTTCTCAGAAGCCTATTGACAGTAAGGACTGTGAGCCAACAGCATTTGGCATCTATTGATTAAATAAGTGAAGGTGATTTCATGTCGTTGGACAATAAACGATACTGTTGATAATCACAAGTAATTGTAAACATGCATTTGTGTGTGTGTGTGCATTCGCGTGCATGCTCGCGCAAGAATGGCCATTTGCAAGACTTTGCTTTAATAATGAAACTCCATTTTGTTCTGGTTCCATTTTCCTTTCAGAAACAATCCCAGATTGAAAAGCATCGTGGTGCAGATGAGGAAGACCGAGGTTAATGAAATTGCAGGTGCTCTGGTTTCACAGCTGGGTTAACGTCTATAAACAGGCAAGCCCGCTGTTATCGCTCTGCTCTTTAAGCCAGATCATTTTGAAATAATTTCTAACTATCACAACATCTAAGTTTCAAAACTTAATACAAACAACTCTGTGCTTTACCCAGATCTCCCGATTTTGTTATATATTTATTTATTTACTTGTGGGGAACGTGTACATCACAGCATGGTGTGGAGGTCAGAAGTCAAATCTGGGAGCTGGTTCTCTCCTCACACACATGGGTCCGAGAGATTGAACTCAGGTCATCCAGCTTGGCAGCAAGCACCTCCATCCGCTGAGCCATCACAGACCCTCATCTCCCGGTCTCAACAGCTTTATTTGTGATTGCTGTCTCATATGCACCTCTGCTCTCCCTCTTTGTCTGTCTGTGCTTGCGGGCCTTAGCTTCTTTTCCTGTGGCTGTGATAAAATACTCTGGCAAACCAACTTAAAGGAGAAAGGGCTTATTTCAGCTCACAGATCAAGGGTACAATCCATCAGCACGAGGAAACCAGGCAACAGGAGCCCGAAGCAGCTGGTTTTACATGACATCTCCCATCAGGAAGAGAAGGAGGCATGTCTGTTAGGGCTCAGCTCACTTTCTCCCTGTTAGGCAATCCAGGATCCCCTGGCTAGGGAATCAGGTCACATAATCGGGAAGCCCAGAGGCTCACCTGCCAGGAAATTCTAAATTCTGACAAGCTCGAAATTAACACTAACAATCACATAGGTATTTTTAAGAACCATTTGAGATTAAGTGATAAGAAACATGTCCTTTTAGCCTTTAATGTTTCATAAACATTTCATTTTTAAAATTTCATTTATGTGTGTGGGGGGGGGTCAAAGGACAGAGTATATAGTAAAGTAAAAAATAAATGATATAGTAAAAATGGATTTAAGTAAGAGTAGAATTGGTTCTCTCCTACCATGTGTGGCCCAGGGTCTTAACTCATGTTAGCAGTCTTAGCAGCAAGCTCCTTTCTCTCCTGAACCATCTTAGGAGCCCAGTAGCTATCTATCTATCCATCTATCTATCTATCTATCTATCTATCTATCATCTATCTATCTATCTACCTATCTTTCTTTCTTTCTTTGCTTCTTTCTTTCCCTCTTTCTTTTCTTCTTTCTTTCTTCACTTCTTTCTTTCTTTCCTTCCTTCCTTCCTAACTTCTTTCTTCCTTTTGTTTTTGTTTTTTTTTTATTTGGTTGTTTTTGGTTTTTTGAGACAGGGTTTCTCTGTATAACAACCCTAGCTATCCTAGAACTCACTTTGTAGACCAGGCTGGCCTCAAACTCACAGCAATCTACTTGCCTCTGCCTCTCGAGTACTGGGATTAAAGGTGTATGCCACCATGCCTGGCATGAGAGTCCAGTATGGACTTCTTAAGAGCTGCCAGTTGCCTCAGAGTAGAGACCATGACTTAGATGAAAGTATTGTAGCAATCAATGTTAAATTTCTCAAATTTGCTAGTGGTTCTTAATCTGCCAGGACCCATCAGCCTTTGTGGATGTGAATAACTTCCAAGGGCAAGACCCGTTATTTCACAGGCCAGTTCATACATTTGGAGCTGATATCACCTAGGCAACGTGGTACCCTTCTCATGGTATCCCATCCAGAGACACGCTGTGTCTGTCCCTCAGTGCTCTTAACTTTGGTCACTAGTAATCCCTCATGCTGTGCCTGTGTGTCTATTTGGGGAGAGGAAAGAGTAATGTAAGACTCCATAAGTTTCCTGTTCCTTACGAGATCTTTCCCCTCCTGTTAGGATCCAACAATAAATCTTGCTTACATCCAATTGGGCTATGTGATAGCGTGTCTATTTACCATGTAGTCTAATTTCTAATGGAATCATTTCTTCATTCCTTCTATGTTTATTAGCTGTAAGAAAAACTGTCCACGCATCTTGGTTTATTTCTGAAACGGACTCTGGGATCTTATTTTCACACCACAGGCTGTAACTTATTATCACCTAAATTGATCTCTATGCTCAGAGTTGTCCTAGGTTTGGCCACGGGGTCCACTGCAGCTGGCTTCTGTGCCTTTTTGAAAGGCTCCCTAAGTCCTTTGCCTTCTACTTGTCATGTTGCTTTGGCACAACCAGACATTCCAGCCTTATCGGCCATTTCTCCACGGGGACGGGTTGCCTGTGCTGGCTAATGGCATTCGAGAGCTGAGTTCTGGGCTGCGTAGGCGTCTCATTTTTCTTCTTGGTTATCTGTGTCTTCTTTTTCAAAATAATCAAACTCACATGCCTTCACAATACACAAGAGTTATTTTTCGCCTTAGTCTTCAAGAGTAGAAAAATAACTCAAGGAGGGTGGGCTGTCACAAATCCCTGAGGAGCCAAAATTCCTTGGCCTCAGAAGGAAAAAAAAAATCATTTGCCAACTTTTCAAATGCTGGAGGAAGTGACTCCCAAACAGAGGGTGGCCCAGGAACTTCCTGGGGTGGGAGTGGGGGTCAGCGGAAGCTGTCCTTCATCCTCAAAGGGCAAGGAGGCCTGGACGGGGTTCATATACTGGGTAGGAACAGCAGGCCCAGTGTAAAGACCCAGAGAGATGCCTCACAGAGATTACAAGGCCCTAACCTGCTGCCAACCAAAGAAGATAGGGCAGTGGCCCCTAGCCCAACCACTGACTTTCAACTGATACCCGACTAGCAGGCCAGCATCTTCTCCTATCTCCTCTTCCTCCAAAATATCCATCTACCCTAGCCCTGGGAACCAAACTGACCTATAAGAAAGAAGGGCTTGCCCTGGGGCTGCAGAGTCTCATGTCTGCTTAACCATTGTGATTAATTCTGATCAACCACATGACCAGTAGGGGTATCTCTCTTTTGCCCAGAGCAACTGCTGAGACCTTTGCCTCCACTCCTAAAGGAGCCTTGCCTGACCTCAGAAACCTCACAGTGGGCCTGAGTGATAGCCCGCTTCAGAGCAGTCTGAGGAGAAGTTTGGGCAGCAGCTTTGGAGGAAACCATCTCAGCTCCGGGAGAGGTTGCTGAGGAAGCCCACCCTCACTATACCTTGCAAGAGATGCTTAAGTTGAGTGTGAATTCTGCACACCCTCATTTTTTTTCTCGTATAAAACTTTTTTTTTTAAGGGTTGGGGATATAGCTGGGTGGTAGAGCACTTGCTTACCAAGCACAAGGCCCTGGGTTCAGTTCTCAACTCAGGAAAACAAAACAACAACAACAACCTTCATATTATAGAAGCTTTATCTGATGTGGAACTCATATGGCTTCTTATGAAGCTTGCACTGCATGACGGTGTCTGGACTCCCAATGGGGTCTGAGCTCTTAGCCCTGATCCCTATGTGAGCCACGGAGGAGAGTGTTGTGGTGGTTCATTCCTGTTGCCTCTCTGCTAAAACAACCTTTCATGACAAAGTTTACGATGTACCAGGAAGGGAGGGAGAAGAGAGGCAGGAGAAAGAAGAGGATGAGCTAGGCAGAGAGCTCAGTCAGTAAGTGTACACAGCACAAGCCTGAGGACTTGAGTCTAATCCTCGGTGAGTAAAACCACCCTAATTAGACAGTTCCAGATAGTGAGACTCTGTCAGGGGGCTGGGGAGAGATAGACAGCCCCAAGGAATGATACTTGAGATTGATCTCTGGCCTCCACATGCATGTACACACACACACACACACACACACACACACACACACACACTCCTGTCAGAAGTGTAACTGAGGCTGACTAAGGCCACTGTTGGTAAAAGGATATTGGGATACAGTGATTTGTTTTGAGACAGAACATAGTGACAGGGACATAGCTCAGTGATACGCTGCTACCTTAGCCTGGTATAAGGCTCTAAGCTCTATCGTAGACCCTGTGTGTAACTCCATACAGTGAGCACTCTCTGTGCTGGCTCTCTGCCCCCAGGCACGACCACCCCACTTTCCTCTCCAAGGTCTAGAATGGCATTGATTTGTATGCTTGCTTTCATTTTGTATCTCCAGTCTTGACCCTTTGTCTCAACTATTCCATAATAGCACAGAGGAGACTGTCTCCCTGATCACTGCTCTACACAAGGCCTGGTAGCATGAGACACATAGTAGGCACTTGTTGGGTCAGAGGAAGGGATAGAAGGGGAGGTAGACTTTTCCCCCCTTTTGTAAGCTCATATTCATCTTTAAGACTTTGCTTTCAACCACCTTAGAGCTTGCATATTAGATTAAGGGTACCGCCCCCCTCCTTCTCTAGGAGCCTCTTGGAGAGAGTGACAACTTTCACGGCATTCTCTCTTCCTCTTCTCTTGTTGCTTCCATTGTCTTCCTTTTCCCATTCCATATAAAATGTTGAGTGCCCAGTAGATATCTCACACCATCCTGGGTACTAGGAATATAGGCAGGACTTGGGCACAGGGTCCTCATGACCCCCAAAGAAAATCATGATCCAGCAAAGTGCTTCCTCTCCATCTAAGCCTGTTCTGCCTTGACCTGGCACTGAGGAACACGTTCACAACAGCACTTAGGAGATGGTTCCATGTTGAGCACGATGTGTCTGGTGTAAAAGTAACTTCTATTCTCCTGATAGAAGGGATGTCTAGGAGGTTTACTGCTGAATAAGATCACCATCCTAGTTCTTTCTGAACTCTGGTTGGCTGGTTCAACTCAGCTATTCTGGCCCAAAACGCCTCTCCAAGCTGACTGATTCTATCTGACTTCTCTCAGCTTCTCACTGAATTGCTCTGCTTGGTCTTAAACTAACTCCGGCAATCTGTTCTAATCTTCTGGCTCCTCATTCTCTGGCTTGTTCTCTTGGCAACCCATCTCTATACACTGACCCTGTGAAAACTGCCTCTGAACTCCACTCCATTGCACTGCTCCTCTTAACTTACTGACTCAACAGAACTGATTGACAAGAACTCAGATGTAACGCTCGTTCTGCTGCTCCACTCCGCGGGTCAGGGCCTAGCAAGAGAGAGAGTGGGGACGGAGACGTGAAGAATGGAGATGAGACAGAGTCTGCTCTGGAGACGAGACGGAGTCTGCCCTTGTCTCTCCTCAAGTCTCTCCTTTTATATCTCTCCTCAAGTCTCGACTTGAGTCTCGCCTTTAATCTCGCCTCGAGTCTCGCCTTGAGTCTCTCAAGTGTTGGGATTAAAGGCGTGTGCCACCACTGCCTGGCTTTTATTGAAAGGAAATCATGGGTATATCAAGATAATTATCAGAGTGTGCTCAGCTGTTGTAGGCTGTTGAAAACAAGTCTCTTGTCAGGGTATATGGCTCAAGATGGCTGCAAAGATAATAGCCACTTTCTGCTCAGAGTCGGCTCCCAACACTCAGAGATTTGCATGCCTCTGCTTCCTGAGTGCTGAGATTGAAGGTGTGTGTCACCACATCTGGACTTAAGCTTTTCTTTACTTAAAACTTGTTCTATGCCAGGCTGTCCTTGAACTCAGAGATCTGCTTGCCTCTGTCTCCTGGGATTAAAGGCATGCCTGTATTTCAGCTGGATCACACAGGCCCAGAAGGTCTTTGGACGGGATCTCTGGCCAGAGCAGTCATTTTGCTGTATTAAAATTCCTCTACAGGGCTGGAGAGATGGCTCAGCGGTTAAGAGCACTGACTGCTCTTCCAGAGGTCCTGAGTTCAAATCCCAGCAACCACATGGTGGCTCACAACCATCCATAGTGAGATTGGATGCCCTCTTCTGGTGTGTCCGAAGACAGCTACAGTGTACTCATAATAAAATAAATAAATAAATAAATCTTTAAAAAAAAAAAAAAAAAAAAAAAAAAAAATTCCTCTACAGTGTGATAGAGTTGTGTGATGGTTTCTAACCTAGAATGCTTTACTTGATATAGAAGACAGCCATCTGAAATTATTATGGCAAAGACACTAACACTGTTCTGGGTAAAAGGATGACGTCTGTCACTGCCTATGAGATAGATGGAAACAGAGAGAGGATCCCTGCTCTTCTACAAGATGAAATGTAAAAATACTTCTCTAGGAGTGGGGGGGGGGGGTGGAGACCAGCGGAGACTGGTATTTCTCAGTTTGTACTCCACAAGTTATTTTCCTCATAACTAAAAATGTTTCATAAGTGATGAATTAATATTTCAGAATTATACATAAAGTCTGGTTTAAGAAAAAAAACAACCACCGAAGCAATAATGTGAGCTTTCTATGCACACATGGGGAACATCTTTGTGAGGCCCTGCATAGACACATTACAAACAATAGCAGGGAACTGGGCTGGGATATAACTGGGTATTAGAGTCCTTGCCCAGCATGGTCAGGAGCCTGGGTTTCATTACCAGATTTGCACATAAAAAATAATGGGACATCTCTGGAAAAATGGAAAGGAACACTACTAATATACAAAAACAATAAAAATATTAGCTTTAGCTGCAATGCTCAGAGAGACTTAGGTTCTCAAATATGACGTCGATGGTTGAACTTGTTTTTTAAGATTTAAACTTTACTAAATCATAATTATATATTGTTTAATATTATACCATATGACCAAGTACCATTTCCTTCAACCTTTCCTCTAAGGGGCAACATAAGTTTTTCTCCAAACGTTTAACTATTCTAAATAATTCTGTAGCAACCTCTTCTGCTACAAATCTCTGTGCTAGCCTTCAGTGATTTCCTCTAGTGGATTCCGACAGTTCCTGGACATTAATCATCAGCTAACACCCTTTCCTGAGCACTACCTGCTGGTGTCTGGGCTGCCTGATCCACACAGCACCCAAGAGCCACCAGCTTTGTAAACCATCACTAACTTGGTACAGAATCATTTAGTTTCAATGAGTATTTCTCTGTTATTAGCAGAGTTAATTTTATGTATTTATTTATTTGTTTGTTTATTTATTTATGTGTGTATGTGTATGAGCATGCATGTATACATGAATTGATGGCATGTAGCGGACAACTTCCTGGAATTGGTTCTCTCCTTCTACCATGTAGGGCTCAGGGATTGAACTTAGAACACCAGTGACAAGCGTCTTTGTCCAGTGATTCACCTCTTTGAAACTTTTAAAAAGTATTCATCAACTACTTTCCTGAGGAAAGCTGTTTCCTTGTCGTTGAAGGGAAGACTTACTTACTGGAGGAAGGTAATAGAAAGACATGTTAAATGTGAATACTCCACCCCCCACCCTCACCCCCAGAGGTTTTCTTTTTTCCACTGCTCAGGACAGAAGGAAGCTTAGAAAAAGCATTTGGGGCCCAGCAGGAAGCAGGATATCAGATGTGACACTGCCTATGAGTCAGCTTGAAGCTCATAAAGTTTATCTTCGGCACAAGCAGCGCTTGCTCCGGAGCATGCTGGCCCCCCAACCCCACATCCGCACTGTCTCCCATCAGCCACGGAAGCCCACCCCATGTTCTCAAGCCTGTTCCATGTTCTGCACTCCTCTCCTCTTCTACTCAACAGATTCACTGTCACTCTGAAAATACATCCGAGTCCTGGCTCGATCCAGCCTTAGACTGAAGCTACATTGATAGCTTTCAAGTGCTTCTAGCTGAAGGTGACAGATCATGGGGCTTCTCCTACTCCATAACCGTGTGAGCCACTCTCAGAAGTCCCTAATTACATGAAACCCATTGGTTGTGTTTCTCTGGGAATCGTCAGTATTACAGCAGCTTCCTCTCCTTCTCATATGTACACAGTGGACATGAAATTAAGGCAACAGACCCTCTACACGACCTTCCCAATGCTGCAACCTTTTAACACAGTTCTTCATATTGTAATGACCCCCAACCAGAAAATTATTTTGTTGCTACTTCATAGCTGTAATTTTGCTACTGTTAAAAATCATAACATAAATATCTGACATGAGGGATACCTGATATGCAATCCCCAAAGGGGTCATGACCTACAGGTTGAGAACTGCTGTTCTACAACATCTTCTAACACATACACACAGACACACACACACATGCACGCACACACGCACACATGCGCACACATTGAACTAAATAAATCACAGAATGTGTCCACAATTCCTGACACAGTAGAAAGTCAAAATCTGTTTCTTTGTCATCTTATCTTGTCTTATGGTGTTTATCCGATGCTCTATTTTCATAACTATTACTATATTCTATACTATTTCTAGAGTACAAAGTCCTGACTAGCTTAGTTGGCAAAGCATTTGCCTTAGAAGCATGAGACCTTGAGTTAAAGTTCCAGAACACAAAAATGCCAGACATAGTGGAACATGCTTCTAAACCCAGCACTACAGGTAAATCACTGGTCCCAGTCTAGCCTATATGGTGAGTTCTAGACCAGTGAGTACTGACTTTTATCTTCAAAAACAAGCTGGATCTCTAGCTGTCACTCACATGCACTCCTGTATATACCTGCACCCCTACACACACACACACACACACACACACACACACACACAGTCCAAACAGGAAGACTCTAGTCTCTCTCTGCATACTTACATCTTGTACACTGTTAACATCTTACGCATTGCTTCACACACAGTCAATATGTAATAAATATGCATTGAGTTTGGATGAGGTCAATATGTAATAAATATGCATTAAGTTTGGATGAGACCAAAGGCAAATCATTGAGAATTCACTCTTGACCTAAATTCAGTAGGTGTGCAGAGCTGGAGATAGCTCAGTGGTTAAGAGCACTTGTTGTTCTTGCCAAGGACCCAAGTTCAGTCCCCATCACTCACAGAGTGGCTCACAAACCCCTGTAACTAAGTTCTTGGAGATCAATACCCTCTTCTGACCTTGGTAGGTACCAGGCACATGTGTGTCACACATATATACATGGCAGGCAAAACACTTGTACACATGAATAAATCTAAGAAGAAAGGTGCACAGTTTCTGTATTAAACTAATCAAAGAGGTATAGAGAATCGAGGACGTGAGGTTTGGAACTTTGAGACTAGATTTTTCCATCCTCTGACTGCAGGATTCTGGAAAGACCATTTGCTGCCTGTCAAAATCTTGGATCCTGTGTCTTTGAAGGAAGCTATTTATAGAACTTACCTCAGAGTCTCTGGGGGAAGAACAAATGAGCTTGTACAAGGCGTGGACAGCCCTTCATCATAACTATTTATGATTTTTGTGGTTATAAGGGAAGACGATGATGATAGAGAGTGAGAATTAAAGTTACCGAGGAAAGATCTGATGTGTATCTAACTCGATCATAGTCTTTAAATTCCTTAAGAGTGTTCTTTAATCATAGCACTTGTTGAAAATGTGACTGTTTAATTCAAAGAGAAATATTTTAATATAATAAATAAAGAGAGAGATGCTGGGCTTGCTTTGAACGTCAATATGCATCATCTTACGTTTTATAGACAGTAAGATCCTGCAGTTGGGATGCCAAGACTGGCCAGACCCTGTGCCACCCTTCAATTACCGAGTGTCTCATGTGTGCCACTGCACATGGAACCTGCAAAATACACGAGCCATTTCTGAGGACCTCGTGGCTATGATTTTGTGCCCTCAGAGTACAAGCGTAATAGATAAAAAAAAAAGATTTTAAATGATTCCTTTTTATATTAAAACTATAAAGTCAGGGAAAGAGATACACAA
Source organism: Grammomys surdaster (assembly GCF_004785775.1). Taxonomy (NCBI): domain Eukaryota; kingdom Metazoa; phylum Chordata; class Mammalia; order Rodentia; family Muridae; genus Grammomys; species Grammomys surdaster. Next base: position 1,562,538 of record NW_021620791.1, on the reverse strand, counting down.
GCAGGTTTTTCTATCAGTCTGGTGATGGGAAACAAAGCATCAATTCCGGTGTGCCCTTGCTGAGAGCCACAAAAGGAAAATCTGAGTAGAGACAGTTCAAAAGCATTAGGGAGAGGCGAAGCCTCGTTTTGACTTAATCTGACTAGCAGAGAATAGAGTTTGCATAAATGAGGTCCCAGGCAGCAGGGAATTTAATGGGTCTGGACTCAGGAATCACAGGCATGCAGAGAAGGTCTGCCTCTTTGAGCTTGACCCACCCATGACTTAAACAATAGGCCAGGAACAATAATAAGGCACTGTGGGGGACAAGAGGCCACCATGGACCTGTGCCTAAGACTCTTAAGTGTGTCTGGCCTCACTGGCAGCACTTGGTGAGTCTGAGGGAGGATTCTGGACTAAGCAGCCACTGCAGGTCATCAGTTCTGAGCTGCAGATCACCCTGAGCAGTGTAGTCCATCGCAATGAGCTCTGGAGGAGGAAGGGCCCGTAAGCCATCCTCAGCTGGACTGAACTACCTCCCGACCTGCCTCGGCAGCGCCTGTGCATCCTTCACTGATCTGTGGGGCTCCACAGTCCACATTCTTATTCATCCAAAGCTGTCCCATGGGGAGGTGAGAATCCATCTCTGCCAAGCAGCCGAGTGTAAAGGAAGGTCAGCACAGCGCATGTCCTTCCTTTCCTTTGGTCTTTAATTATTTTTGGCATATGTTGATATGCCTCTTATTGGAAAAGCAAAATATGCAGATAAGATATACTTTACCCCTCCCCTGTCTTTATCACCTAGATGTAATAGCCTGAGTGCTTTAGTTTTCCTTTGGGGTATAGATGGTATGTTTTGAACAGGAGAGGAAGGAAAGGGGAGTGGAGTTTAAGAATGCAAAAGCCTTGTGTTTTCTGAGAAATGATGAAGCTGTTTTATATGAGAGTGGACTCTATTATATTTTTAAATTTTTGTGTGCATAAATGTGTGTGTGTGTGTGTGCGTGCACATGTGTGCGTGTGCCATGGCACACATGTAGAAGACAGAGGACAGCTTTCAAATTTGGTTCTCTCCTTCTACCATGTGGGGCCTGGGAATCAAATGCAAGTCTTCAGGTTTGGAGGCAGGCATCTTTGCCCACTAACCCATCTCACCAATCTGAAAGTGTGCTTTCTATTCAGAGAGATAAGGGGCTGGAGAGATACTTGCTGCTCCTGCAGAAGACCGACCTGGTTCCAGTCCCAGCACCCACAGGGTAGCTCACAGCTGTCATCCCAGTTCCAAGAGATCCAACTCTCTTTTCTGGCCTCCTCCGACCAGGTACACACAGATACGTATACATACTATAGGCAAAACCCTCATGCACATGAGATAAAAAATAAGAAAATCTTTTAAAAAAGAGTTGTAAGTCATGTATATGTAATGTACACCTATACAGTAACCACAGAAAAGATGACAAAAGCATCTGCAGGCTATACACACTACATGACTAACAACACACACTACATGACTAACAACACACACTACATGACTAAAACACTGCATGAAGATGGCAGGATGACGTAAGGCAAGCAGTTATGAGAGAGGCTCTAACACTCGGAAACAGGAAACACTATGGCTATTGTGCTAGTTGGGTTCCTATTGCTGTGATGAAGTTCCATGACCAAAGCAATGTGAAGAGGACTTTCCTGTGAAGAAAGTCAGGACAGGAACTCAAACAGGGCACAGACTTGGAGGCAGGAGCTGATGCAGCACCCACAGAGGGATGCTACTTACTGGCTTGCTCCTCATGGCTTGCTCAACCATCTCTCTCTCTCTCTCTCTCTCTCTCTCTCTCTCTCTCTCTCTCTCTCTCTCTC
>NW_021620791.1:1538107-1560599 GCF_004785775.1 Grammomys surdaster | reverse complement strand
TTCCTTCCTTTCTTTCTTCCTTCCTTCCTTCCTTTCTTTCTTTCTTTCTTTCTTTCTTTCTTTCTTTCTTTCTTTTTAAAAAAGATTTATTTATTTATTGTACATGAGTACACTGTTGCTCTCTTCAGACACACCAGAAAAAGGAATTGGGATCACATTACAGATGATTGAGCCACCATGTGGTTGCTGGGAATTGAACTCAGGACCTCTGGAAGAGCAGCCAGTGGTTAACTGAGCCACCTTTTCAGCTCTTAGTCAGTTTTCTTATTGCACCCAGAACCACCAGCCCACAGTGGGCTGGGCCCTCCCCACTAATTAAGAAAATGCCTACAGACTTCCCTTATGAAGGCATTTTCTGAATCAATGTTACCTTGTCTCAGATGACTTCAGCTTGTGTCAGGTAAACGTCAAAGTAGCCAGGATGGCTATTTCACATTTGTACACCTTTTGGCCTGAGATTAAGTCCCAATCTATGCCATCCATAATAAGCAGCTAAATCGCTTAGATAATTTGCAATGTCTTTGACTTAAATAATAGGAGACAACAGTTCAGATAGCCATGGCTGACATACGGTGAAAGATCCAAATAGCCCATCTAAAATTGAAAGAAATTTGAGCTCCTACCGACCACCTGGAAGACATAGTTCTTAGTTAAGTCCAGTAATCAAATGCCTGCTTTAAGGTGTTGATATTATTGGTAGTAATATAACAGAACTCAGAATTTCTACAGCATATTGTTCAAAATTCCCAGCACATATAGCCATAAAGAGATTACCCTGTCTAAAGAGTGTTTGACAGGGAAAGACAGTAAACAGAAAGAGGCTATATTTTGAACTTAGCAGACTAAGAGAAGAGAGAAAAGGTTGAAGAGACCTCTATTAGCCCTGACAGTGTGGAGTGAAGGTCCCAGAGAAAGGAGAAGAGAAAAATAATACCCGAACTGAGGCCAATAATATGCAATTTGCTGGAAGGCGTGATTTACAGATTCAAAGAACTCGGCAAACGCCACCAAGGAAAACTACAAACAGTGGAATCTGCCAGATTGTTGAAAGCTAAAAGCAAAACAAAATCTTTAATTTTTATGTAAATTTTTCTATTAAAGAAACCCTGATAACTAAGCAACATTGATTTGAATATCTCCTGTGTGTTCATCAAAAAGTAAAGTGCAAAATAAAATAACATCCTGAAAGTGCTGAAGGGAAGAGAAGAAATCCTGCCCACCCAGAATCCCTACCAGTTGAAAATTTACTCTAAGTGAATTTGTTGTCATGAGACCCACATCACAATAAAGTAAAAATAAATAAATAAAGCAAAACAGTATCTTATCTTCAGGAAGGAATAAAATAGAACAAGAAATGATGAATTGGTAGGTAAGTGTAAATTGTTACATTTTTTCTGTTAATTTCTTTAAAATTCAAATGCTAGCTTAATAACAATACAACATAGGCTTATAGTTTGAATGGATACATTACAAATGAGCAAAGAATGTGGGGGGAAATGGATTTATATAACATGAAATTCCTACACTGTACTTGAAATGGTATGACACTAAATGCACCAGAAACAGTTAAGGATGTATATTTTACCCTCAGAGAAATCACTAAAATCCCAGTAAGAGGCTATGCTCACTACTACACCACCAGTGCAGTACTTCAAGTACTTCAATAGGATTTGGAAATTGGTTTTGCTATTGTTATTTGCTTGTTTGTTAGTTTTAGCATACCTGCTCACTCCAGCCCTACTGGCTCCAACCCTGTGGTTTTATTTATTTATTTATTATATGTAGGTACACTGTAGCTGACTTCGGACATCCCATAAGAGGCCATAAGCTCTCATTACAGATGGTTGTGAGCTACCATGTGGTTGATGGGATTTGAACTCAGGATCTCCAGAAGAGCAGTCAGTGCTCTTAACCACTGAGCCATATCACCAGCCCCTGGAAATTAGTCCTTTATAGTAAAATAATCAATTTGCTTGTTTTTTTGAGACAGGGTTTCTCTATGTAGCTCTGGCTGTCCTGGAACTCAGTCTGTAGACCAGGCTGGCCTCGGACTCACAGAGATCCTTTTACCTCTACCTCCTGAGTTGTGTTTTTTTTTTTAAGGTACTAGGCATTGAAGGTGGGGTTCGTGCATATTTGGTAAGTGCTCTACCACCGAGGCACATCCCAGGTCCTTTTCATATTTTTTTTTAACTTTGAGATAGTCTCTCAAAGTTGCTTAAGCTGGCCTCGAACCCCCTTTGTGACTCAAGCAAGCTTGAACTTGCAATACTCCTTCCTCTGCACTTTGCCTACATACAAGGACTGTGCTACAGCCCCAGCTTAATGACAGATCCATGTCTGAAGGTCAGACTATACCGAGTGCACAAGCAAATGTTCACTGTGTCTGTGGCTCGAGAATTTAAGATTGGGGGAAATATCTAAATGACTACTGATCATGTCTTAGCCTTTTATCTAAGATTAAGAACTGGAGAATGATAATGGGGTGAAGGTGAGGAACCAAAAGACAGTAAATGACAGAACCTAGGAACAATAAATTAATTAACTTAAAGATGAGAAGTACAGAAGACAATTTGCAAGTTGCTAAGCAACAGAGACACAGTCTGAGAAGTGTGTGGTTAGGACATGCCTCTGAGAAGTACGTCATCAGGCAACCCCACTGATATCTAAACACCAGAGTACTTACACAACTTAGTTATATTTGTGTATTTGACACAACTATAGCATCACTAGGCAATAGAATGTTATGGGACCAATTTGGTGCGTGTGGTTGGCCTTTGATCAACCCGTCATTATGTATGATTGTGTTAAAATAGCAGGTCTCACCCCAAGCATATCAACAATTACACTACAGATTAATGGGCTGAAAGAATCAACCCAGGATGGGGTAGAGAGCTCAGTGGGTAGGGAGCTTCCTGAACAAGCATAAGGAGCTGAATTTGGATCTCCAGACCCCATGTAGAGCTGCACACAACAACATGGACCTGAGTCCCCAGGGTTCCTATGGAGAGATGAGAGGCAGAGACAAGAGAATCCTTGATAGCTCACAGGACAGCCAGCTGGTGTAAACAGAGGCAAATAACAAAAAAAAAGAGTCCCTGTCTCAAGAAGACCAATGCCCAAGGTTGTCCTCTGGACACCATACACGTGCTGTGATACAAGCATGTTTGAACTACACTCACACATGCACACACACACACACACTCATGCATGCATACCCATGCACACACACATGTGCACACACACACACACTCATGCATGCATATACACACACACACAAACATACAATTTTACCAACCACACATGAAATAAAAATAAATAAAGATCTACTTACCTGTAATATAATGTGAAGTAGACAGAGTTTGAGATGTAAAGTAATTCCCGCCTACCTGAGGTTGCCAGCTTAGTCATATATGTACATTCTCAAATGTACAAAGGTGTGTGGCTAATGCTTCCTTCACAGGACTAAATAATATTATATGTGGAGTGCATAAGCAGCCTGAATGTAGGCAGTACTTGATAAATGTGAATTCTTTCTCCTATAACTTAGGTTAACGCAGAGGAGACAGTGGGCAATTTCTTTGCCACATACCGATTTTAGGAAACTGGGTTCATCTCAAAACTATGGTCACAGGCCAAACCCAAACTGACATTTGCTTTTATAGATATTCTTCTGGAACACTATCACATAGTTCTCTTATGGCCTTATGTCAAAGAAGACTAGGCTTATAAAACAGTCATCATGTGCTCTCTTTAATGTTTGCCCAGTTCCGACCCAGAACACAGTTATGAAATTTTATTTCCAAAATTCCCATCTAGTTATTTTAGGTTTTGCTATTGATACTTATAATTCCATTTCCTTGGCACTAGATGAATTAACTTATGGCAAAAAATACCAGGAACTACTTAGATGTCCATTTAGTGAAAGTAATGATCTATGCTTGCTGTTTGATAGCTCAGTTCCAGGCCCTACAGACCCTTTCATTATATCTCTAAAGACACACTGAAAGATCTAAATCACTGAAATCTACTTTCTTGCTCCATTGTTAGAAATCATAATCCCTTTATGTATGTTAATGTTAAGAGGCCCACTGGATCTTCTCATTTAATTGTTCTTCCCACTTGACAGATGAGAAAACTGAGGTTGAAAGAGGTCTAGCCACTGTCTTAGTTACTTTTCTATTACTGTGATACAATACAAAGCCAACTTATAAAATAGTTTATTTGGTGCTTGTAGTATCAGAGGATTCGAGTACATGACTATCATGGCAGGTAACATGGCGGCAGGCAGGCAGGCAGGCAACATGGCGGCAGGCAGGCAGGCAGGCATGGTGCTGGAGCAGTAGCTGAGAGCTCACATCTTGAGACACAAGCAGGAGAGGCAGAGAGAGCTAACTAGGAATGATGTGGGCTTTTGAAACCCCAAAGCCCACCCCCAGTGACACACCTCCTCCGGTAAGGCCACACCCCCAATCCTTCCCAAACAGTCCACTAACTGGGGACCAAGTCTTCAAATACATGAGCCTATGGGTGGGCCATTCTCATTCAAACCAGCACAGCCATCTGTCAACCAATGGCAGTGAGAATATCTGACATTCAATCTCTGATGTTTCTAGTTCATTGAAGGAAGAATCAAAATACTTGAGTGTACCGTCAGCCCCAACTCTGGTTTTTGTAGGTGAACAAAGCGTGTGGAAGCTGTAAGATGTAAAAGTTCCTACAGCCTTTTTACAAGGAAGACTTGAAGCCTTTAGTTAAGTAATTAAAGCTATTAGCTCTGGCTTGCATGCTGTAAAACTTTACAAGCGTGCGATGCAGCCTATCAAGTTAGTGCAATAAAAACACTTGAACAAACCTCCCTTGTCCACAGAAAAGCCCCATGTGTAATGCTTGCACTCTGCAAATCCAAAGAGTAACTCTGTGGACTCACAGAGTGCTTGACTCTGCACTGATGGGGAGACAGGAAGGGCGGGAGGCGGGAGTGGTTGTGGAAGGTGATGGTGAGCATCCTGTCATCCAGGAGAGAGGAGGAAGATATTCACACACATACTTAACAGTCAGTGCAAAGGGGGACCAGAAGGAAATGTCTAGTGACTGGAGGTACAAGGGACATTGTCATGGTGTAGAGAAGGTCCAGAGTTTGGTCTCCACCTGGGAGTATTATTAGGAATGGATAGATTAATTCATTGATGATCAAGCTAAATGTGAATCAGGAGGTGGGTCCCAGCTAGAGAAGTAGCTCACTGCTGGTATAATTTTCAAAGATGTATCTTGTTTCTCTGGTTCCTGCTTGTCGTGAGGTGGGCCATTGTAGGAGGAGCTAAGGTGGGAGGAGTAAGGAGAGGAAGAGGGAAAGGAAGAGGAGGAGCGAGGTGAGGAAGAGAGCAGAGATGTAGGAGGATGAAGAGCCGCACCGATATGGAAAGCAGTCCTGAGTAACAACTTACATTTAAGTTAGCTAATTGAGAAACACCTCTAATTGTATGGGCATATTGTTATTGAACATTACCAAACATATAAAGCCTTTGATTAATCTTTAAGCATTAGAATTTCATTCATACCAGGTACTGCGTGGATGGCGAGATGGTCTGGACCCAGCCCAACTATGTGGAGACAGCATGTAAGACTGGCAGAGCCACCTCCCATGCTGGCATCTCGTGGGTGGCAGGGCTGGTGTCTCTGGCTGGCCATTCCTAGCTGTGACGCACTCGTGGCCTCTGGCTGCAGAACATGGTGGCAGAGCTAAGCAGAGCTGCCTAACTATCTCCCGCTTCAGGACATGACATTTTCTTCTACCTCATGTTTCCTGCTATGATGTTCTGCCACACCACACAAAGACCTCGAGTCACGTGGTCATAGTCTGAAGCCTCTGAACTGTGAACTAACTGACCAATCAACCAACCAACTAATCAGTCAATCAAATTGTGCTTTCTTTAAGTTATTTTCTCAAGACTTTCGTGATGAAATGACAATGTTAGCAACTTATGCTAACATCTAGTCTAGGAGTCCACAATGTTTTATTCTGCCAGGCAAGGTGGTACACACTTTGAATCCCAGCACTCAGATGGCACAGGCAGGCAGATTGCTGTGAATTCTAGGCTAGCCAGGGCTAACTGGAAAGATCCTGTCTCAAAAGAAAACAAATTTTATTTTGTCTGGTATAAGACTCAAAAACAGCCTTTGGGAAGATGAAATTTGATCCAACCACTCAGTGGTGTATCACTGGCTGTACCTCAGCCTCTGTCAACCTCTCATTCTTGTCTTGGCTTCATCTCCTGTCGATGCAGATACAACACCAGACAAAAGTAGCCTAAGGGAGAAAGGGCTTATTTTGGTCCACAGTTGAGGGACTGTGGGAAGTCCTGGCTGCAGAGGACTGAGGCAGCTCTGGTCAGGTCACAAGCAAAGTCAGGAAGCAGAACATGGTTAAGAATTGGTACCTTGGGGTTTTCTCCTTTTCTTTCAGTCCAGTCTGTGTGAATGGCGCTGTCCACATTCAAGGTGTGGCTTCTCATTTTAGTTAAACCTCTCTGGAAACACTCTCACAGACATATCTAGGGGAGTCTTCTAAGCAATTCCTAATCCCATCAAAATGGCAGTGGCAATCAAGAATAGCTGTCACAGTCACCTGGGCAAAAAAAAGAAACAAAAATAAAAGAAAGAATAGAAGGAGGAGAAACAGGAGAAAGAGGAGGACCAGGAGGAGGAGGAGGAGGAAGAGGAACAGTAGGAGAAGGAGGAGGAACAGGAGGAAGAAAAGGAGGAGGAGAGTGAGGAGGAGAAGGAGGATGAGGAGGAGGAAGAGGAAAAAGGAGAAGGTGATGCTCATTCAGGTTCTGGCAGGGAGTAAAGAGGGCTGGCCACACTGCCCTGGTTTTAATTGGTCTTTTATCTTGCATTTGTTTAACTTCTGGCCGCTGAATTTGGCCTTTTTAAAAATCATGAATTTATTGTCTACATTCACATGTCTATTTGTTGGTTCGTTCATTCACCTTTTCATAGTTATTTACTCTTTTGTTTTCCCTTCCAGTCCCACACATATGGATCCAGTCTACGATCCACTCACAGTTCACTACCCTACTCAAGGATTCATCCATCCACTCACGTTTGCATTCCTCCATCAAAAGAGCGTTCGGTCATCCCTTCTCACTACTGTGTGCCAGGGGCTGACAAGCTCCCGTGCACAGTGCAGCATCTCCATACTAGAAAGGTAAGCAGGCCCTGGCAAGACGCATGCAAACAATGAATCAATACGGAGGAAGCATGATTTGAAGAAGATGTATCCTCATGCCTCTCTGGGCACCAGCATGTCCACTCAGTTTTCATTAGAACAGGTTATATGTTTGGTTTGGTTTGGTTTTAGGAATATGACCCTGCCCCCGAAGACAAGACTGGGTGACCAGAGAAACAGCTCAGGCTGCGCCACAGAGGCTGTGAGAAGTGTAAGGAATATTTCTGAGGAAGTTCTATCAGGTTGTGTCTCTAAATCCCATCTCAATAAAATATGTTCTGCTAAAGAAACAACTGTACCACGTGTATTCCTTTCTCAGACCGTGCTGAGGCCGTTCTCCACCCCAGAGGATCAGCTACTGTGCATTCTCTTCGACTGCACAGACCAGGACATCTCCCTCAGGCCACAGCCCCGAGACTAATGAAGCCCAGAGCTTAAAAAGCACTTTCTCTCTTCATTCTGGATAGAATCTTCAAGTGCTCTCATTTTACAAATAAAGAATGTGAAGTGAAGCCTCTTAAGGTAAAATCATTCTTCAAGGTCACACAGCCTGAAAGAGACAGAGCTGTGTCTGGAGCCCATGCCCACTGCCGGTAAGACACCAGCCTCTCTGCAGCTTCATTAAATATTTGTTGGCAACTACAATACACAATAAAACACATGAGGTACTACTTAGAGACAGGATATGCAAAGACTGTTGCCATGTAAAAGCCAGCTCTGGATAAGATTCCTTTCATATTTTTAATGTTTATTTAAGGGCTTCAAACCAATATACACACACAGACACACACACACACAGAGAAAGAGAGAGAGACAGAGACAGAGAGACAGAGACAGAGAGACAGAGACAGAGAGACAGAGAGAGACACAGAGACACAGAGAGAGACAGAGACACAGAGATACAGAGAGAGACATGGAAAGACACAGAGAGAGACAGAGAGACAGAAATACAGAGAGAGACATGGAGAGAGGCAAAGAGAGACAGAGACAGAGGGGCCCCAAAGAAGGCAATGCAAAATCCTTGGGAGTGCCATATAGATAAAGCCGTGTTTTACAGGAACAGTACTTTTCCCATGCGGGTCAGTACTTTCTATTCCATCGGATCAACAGCCCATGGAATGGTGCTGCATGCATGCCCTCAGTTTAAGTCTTCTCTCCTACCTCTGTGGAAATGTCCTCACACATATGCAAGGTGATTAAAGGCACAGCCAAGGTGACAATGGAGATGAACCATCACCACGACCCATGTAAGGGCCCCACATCTTAAAGGCTCCACCTCCCAATAGTGTCACTCTCAGAACGAAGCCTACCATGTGGACATTTGGAGGACACTTAGGGTGCAAAGCATCTAGAGTCAGGACCATGCCGGATGCCGGTCCCGGATGCCGGTGCTGGATGGTGATGCTGGATGCCGGGGGCTCACCATTCATACCATTTGCTTCTCTTTTCTTTTTTTTCTTTCTTTCTTTATTTTCATTAAATATTCACATTCCACACAGAAAAGCATTTCTTTTCCTGCATGTTTGCCTCCTGCCCTGGCTAATTTCATGTCTACTTGACACAGCCTAGGGTCATCTGAAAGGTGAACCCCAATTCAGAAAATGCCTCCATAAGATTAGGCTATAAACAAGACTGTAGCATTTTCTTATTAGTGATTGATGTGAAAGGCCCAGCCCATTCTGTGAATGTGTAGCGGGGCAGGGGGAGGGGTCATCCCTGGTCGTCCATTGTATAAGAAAGCAGGCTGTGCAAGTCGTGAAGAACAAACCTATAATGCAGGACTCTTCTGTGACTTCTGCATCAGATCCTGCCTTCAGGTTCCTGTCCTGACTTCCTTCAGTGACAGACTATGATGTTAAAGTGTAATACAAATAAACCCTTTCCTTTGGTCATGGTGTTTCATCACAGCAAAGTAACCCTATCTAGGACACCTCCTAAGGTTCTTTTCAAGGTTTCCCATCAACTAACCCTCAGACAAAAGTGGATAGTACAGTGCACACTGAGAGGTTTGCCCTGTATCATACTTCAGACATATTGAATTCATTCTAATCATTTAAAAATTAGACAGATTGGAGCTAGAGAGATGTCCCCATGGCTGAGGATGCTTACTACTCTTCCGAGGATCAGAAGACTCCCAGCACTCACATCAGGTGGCTCCAAACCACCTGTAAGTCCAGCTCCCGGGGTCTGGCACGGGTGGCCTCCTTGGGCACCTGATCTCAAATTCACATACCCACACCCACACAAGATACAAAGGCATAGACATAATTAAACATGAGAATAATTCTTTAAGTTCTCTTTTTAAAAATCCAAATTTCTGTCGTTTCTTGGAAATGAGAAGGTTTAGCCAGGGGTGCTGCATGTAATTGTCTGCATAGCACATGCAATAATTGCCTGCTTGCACACGCAGTAATCGTCTGCATGCACAAGGTAGCAACTGTGTGCAGTCATTGGCTGCATGCACGTGCAGTAACTGTCTGGGGAATCTGCAGCTAGCTCACTGCCATGATCACTGCAGCCTTCAGTCATATAACTTACCTGGCCCTGAGGTAACTTTCCACCCTGAGGCAGATACCCAGCTCTGCTTAAATCAAAGCCCCTGCGTCCTCGAGCATTCACAAGGAACCAGACCGTTCACAGTGTACATTTTTTTTCCTGTGATTTGACTGATACACAAATGAATTTGACTTAGGAATAGACATCTGAATCAAATAGCATTGCAGTTTCCAGGTAATGTTTTTTTCTGGTTTATGAGGCATAACTGACAGTAAAATATTGTGTATATACTCAAGCGTCTAGCGTGAAGTTTTGACTCATGTTTTCAGTGTGAAATGATTCTCATAATCAGCTTAATGAACATGACGTCACCTCCCTTGGATACCTTTTGTTTTGTAATTATAAGGACCGTCCCGCCTATTCCTATTGCTCTGATTAGTGAACACAGTATTAAACCGACTCCAGGAACTCACTGCCATACCCATAGACCGCCATCTCTCAGTTCTCCTCAGAGAAGCTTCCTTTTGCAGTAAATGGCAACTAACAGAGACCCTCAACTAGTCGAGGTGCAGAAACGAAGAGTGTGGAGTGTCCCTCCTGAATGGGACATTGTAGAGCATCCCTCCTCACAAGGCTCAGGGACCATCACAGAAGAGGGCTCGGAGTGTAAGAGGCGAGGTGACCAGAGAGTATAGCAAAGCGGTGTTTTCAAGACACAACAGGACAGTTGCTCTATGGACTCACAGCAATTGTGACGGCCTACGAAAGACCCTCACAAGCACAAACCAAAATCCCAGCAAGGAGCTTTGGGAGTGGGCCACAAAGGGGGACACAAAACCCCGCCCCTAGCTAAGGAGCCATTGGTAATAATAACTACTGTGAATTGGGGCGTCAGTTTCCTTTAAGGGTGTGGCCTTCGGAAGGTCAATCACACCACCACACTCCACGGCGGCCTCACTCCAGAGAGTGTTTAAGCAACACAAATTGGACTCAGTGGGTTTTAAAAGAACTGGAAAGGATGTAAAGTTGGCAAGTAGGGAAATGGTGATGGATCTGGAAGGAGTTGAGGAAGAGAAGAATATGATCAAAATACATTGTATGAAGTTCTGAAAGAATTGATAAAAGTTATTATATCATCATCATCATTTTGGGTTTTTTTTTTTTTGAGGCAGGGTTTCTCTGTGTAACAGTCCTGGCTTTTCTGGAACTCTCTTTGTAGATCAGGCTGGCCTTAAAATTACAGAGATTGCCTACTCTGTCTCCCAAGCACATTGACGGTATGCACCACCACATCCGGTCTAAAAGTACTATTTTCCAAAAGGCTCTCTTCTCACCAAATGTCAGTCATTAAGCCTGTCACCATGCTGTACATTACATGCCCAGAACTTACTGAAGAATCCCCATGCTGTATGTTAGATGCTCAGAACTTTCTTAGATCCTACCTATATGCTTGACCTTTGACTATCCAGACGGTGCCATGTTTTTAAAAAATTAATTTCAGCTTTGTGCTCTGGATCATTTCATGAGGTGTTAATGATATATTTATTTTTTTACTTTACAAATATAATGTCATATGTGCAGAGAGGCCTAGGTCTAGCCTGTGTATGTTCTTTGGTTGGTGGTTCTGTCTTTGAGAGCCCCAAGGGTCTAGGTTAGTTGATTTTGTTGGTCATCCTGTGGCATTCCTATCCCCTTTGGAGCTGCAATCCTTCCTCCTATCTTCCATAAGAGTCCCTAAGCTCCATCCACTGTTTGGCTGTAGGTGTCTGTATCTGTCTACAGCATTAGCTGCTGGGTGGAGCCTCCCCTGCTTATAAGTAGCAGATGTGCAGCTTGGCCTTCATGTGGGTCCTGAATACCTAGAAAGGGTGCTATCCCAAAAGCAGTTGCCTATACTTGGAATATGTTCCACTAGCTGGGCTGCTTTATCTCACCTCAGTGGGAGAGGAAGTGCCTAGACTTGAAGTGCCAGGGTAGGGGGAATACCCAGGGGTCCCCCACCCACTCAGAGGAGAAGGGGAGGAGGTGTGAGGGAAGGATTGTGCGAGGGGGTGACTGCGAGGGTGGCAGTGAGAAAGATGTAAAGTGAATAAGTTAAAAAAATTAATTTAATTTAAAAATATTTCAATATAAAAGTAATGACTGGGAGCTAGAGAGATGGCTCAGTGGTTAAGCGCATTGACTATTCTACCAGAGGACCTCGGTTTGATTTCCAACCCCAATAGGAGGGCTCACAGACATCTGCGGTTCCAGTTCTAGGGATCTAATGGTCTCTTGTAGCCTCCACAGGCATCAGGCAACACGGTCCACGGACACATACGCAGACAAAGAAACGGCACACATAAAATATTTGTTTTAATTATAAAGGCTATAAAGGATTGGAGAGACAGTTCCATGGTTCAAAGCATTTGTTGCTATAATAGAGGACCTGGGTTCTGTTCCCAGTACCCACATGGAGGCTAAAAGCCATCATTAACCCCAGTGCCGGGGCAGTCGATGCTTTGTTCTGTCCTCCAAAGGCACTGCACACACACGATGCATACATTCATGCAGGTAGCGTTCATACACATAAAAATAAACATAAACCCCTTTAAAACTGATGTTTATTATTGTGACCTGAGAATAAAGATTAGGCAAAGGGGATGTGGCGTGACTACTGTCCACTCACTCTAAGGTTGTCTGTTGACATCTATTCAGGGATTACCAGACTCTGATGGGGCACAGTGACAGAACCCACAAGTTAGGTTTCAGTGGCGCTTAAGAGAGAATTACCTAATGGTCAGAGATCTTCTTAAATGGGAAATAGAAGTTTCTAAACGGATCTGAGAAGCATAGGGCAGTGGCTGTCTCTGAGGAAGTGGGGCCAAGGAGATTTACCATGGAAATTTACCCTTGTGTGTCACTTGAAAATAATTTTTAAGCCACACACAAATATAAATTCCTTCTGCGATGAAGAAATAAAGCCATCTGGAATTGATGGGGTAAGATTTGGTGGCATCCCTGGTTGCTACACAGAACAAATAAATCACAAAGGGGTCATAAGGAAGCATGCGGTTTCTCTTAGAACTGAGACAGGGTTGAGCAAGGCCACAGGGGTCCCTGGGCTGCCTGGTGGCCTAATAGGCTTTTGCTACAACTTGGCTTTGCCTTTCCTATTCTGGGTCATTTGGCTCTCCTCTTAGGTCCCTGAGAGACACAGACTAATTGGACAAACTTGGGATCGTATCTAATTTTCTTACTAAAACAAGGGCAGAGGATTCCCCCAAGACACTTAGGATGTTACTACCTAAAGGAAGAGGGGACACTGATCGGGCAAGATCTAGTTATCCCCATTTGCTTATAGTAAATGTCATAAGGCATCTCAGAAGGTCCCACCCTCACAGGTATGCCAGGACAGGTGATCCCATGGTGAAGGGACAGTAAAGGGATTCTTATCTTTAAATGGATTATAGCCACACCAGGATCCCCTCCCAACACTGAGAGTTTATGGCTCTGTGGGAAAATGTCATTCTTTTGAGAAGACAGTCCTACTCCAGCACAGACCACATGTTTATAAACAATATATGCTCAAATTCTCTACGTCCAGGGCCAACGAAGACAAAACGATACTCTCCCTTGGCTCTTGTTTCTCAACTTTTCTTCCTCCCTATCAGTTTATTTTCCTGCACTTCTGACCCTTCTTGTTGGAGAGATTTAAAGATTCAAAGAGAATAAGTGGGCCTCCTACAAGGTCATACTCCTGGCTAGCACTAGCCTTAGCCTGGACTAGCTGCTTGGCTCTGAGGAAAATTATTCAGCTTCTCTGGACCTATATTTTGCTTCATGAATTGGAGAAGTCGATACTCTGTGAGGTTGCGGAGGGATTAGATGATTCATCTAAAATGCTCGTTAGAGGACTCTGGTGGTGTGAGTGAAGATAGCCCCTGTACACTCATAGAGATTGGTACTACTGTATGTGCAGCCTTGTTAAAGGAAGTGTGTCACTGGGAGCAGGCTTTGAGATTTCAGAAGCTCAAGCCAGGCACACCGTCACTCTGTTCCTACTGCTTGAGAATTCAGATGTAGAACTCTCAGCTACCACGTTTGCCTGCATGCAGCCATGCTTCCTGCCATGATGACACTGGAATAAACCTTTGAACTGTAAGCCAGCCCCAAGTAAATGCTTTCCTTTATATGAGTTGCTGTGATCATGGTGTTTATTCTCGGCAATAGAGACCTTAACTAAGACAAGGACTTGCCATAGAAAAAAGGTTCAAAGTTCATCTCCTGAAACTCCTTTTCCATTCCAAAGCAAGGTTATCGGTACTAAAACAACAAGCTTTGGAAATATTTACCAAAAGCAACATGGAAAGGTCCATTCATGCTTCCCATGGAGAAGGGCCATAATTCCAACTCATTTTCCATGTTCTCTGGTCCCCACATCGTTCCTGGTTGACATGTGTGCCTAGCAGATGAGGGGATTGGTGAATCACTGAAGGAGGCTGAAGAGCAAGGAGTGACTCTTCTGGGGTTCTATTCATGATCCAGAAGAGAAAATGGCTGACAAGGAAGGAAAACCCACAAGAGTATGGATGGAAACAACAAGCTAACAAGTGGCTCCTGAATGTAATAGGGCCCCAGACCTTAGCACAACTGACTCCATTATAGAGGTACCATTCAGGCTATAAAACTCAGGATGTAAAACCTGCCAAAACTAAAACAAAGGCCTAATCCATCTAAGTCCATATAGTTCTGGGAAAGTCTAAATTTACTAGTTTTGTTTTTTAGCTTTTGAACCTCAGCTTCTGGCTAACTGTTCTTGTTAATTGAAGTATGTCAACCCAGAATATGGTTTTTGCGCTTAAAAGCTTACCCTGAGAAAGGCTCAGTGCCACACTGGGATCCTGAATACCCAGTGTAGTTGCCAATAGGCTAACAAAGACTCTTGTGGTGGTTTGACTATGCTTGTCCCAGGAAGTGGCACTATTAGGAAGCATGGCCTTGTTGGAGTGGGTGTGGCCTTGTTGGAGGAAAGGTGTCACTGTGGAGGTGGGCTTTGAGACCCTCCTCCTAGCTGCCTGGAAACAGTCTGCTCCTTGCTTCCTTTGGATGAAAGTGTAGAACTTTCAGCTCCTCCAGCACCATGCCTGCCTGAATGCTGCCATGCTTCCTGCCTTGATGATAATGGGCTGAACCTCTGAACCTGTAAGCCAGCCCCAATTAAGTGTTGTCCTTTATAAGAGTTGCCTTGGTCATGGTGTCTGTTCACAACAGTAAAACCTTAACTAAGACAACTCTATTGGCTTAACCCCATGTCCAAGCAGTCTTCTCTGGTATATACCCCACAACACTGAAGAAGAAACTGGCCGACAGGACCAGCTGTGCCTTGGTGAGAGAAACCAGGCACTAACTTGTGGGGTGGCCCCCAAGGATTATTTAGCCTTGATTTGGGCTTCCGGGCTGAAAGGACACGGTGGAAGTTTTTAGAGTGAGACACTTAGGTGATCTATTTTGGAGGATTCTCTGGAGAAATCGAAATGAGAACTCCCAGGCACCCTTGAGTGTTCGTGTTATTTGGGGATGAGGTGATTCCGGGGCAGCCTCATAGCCTAGTTCTACAGGCCTGGTGCACTACAGGATTGGTGCAAATGAGTGTTGCAAGGTTAACAGTGTGAATTACCCTGAGATAGACCAGCAGCAGGTAGGAGGCATTGCTAGCAAACATAGTCGTTGGAATGGCCTTCTTCAATGGACTCAAGATATACTAAACGTGCTCTCAATCAAAACTGAGGCAGATTACTGTACATGTAAAGCCAGTCTGGGATGCATAGTGAGTTCAAGCCTAGCCTAGACTATATAATGAGACCCTACCCCACACAAACAAGTAATGGTACGCAGAAAAAAAGAAATGGATGACTGGATTTTGAAAAGGCAAATATACTCACCTTAGCACCTAGATGGGAAAATGAGTTTGGTCTTTTTGAGAGAGGATCTCCCTACATAGAGCTCAGGCTAGCCTCAACTAGTCATTCTCCTGCCTCAGTCTCCTCAGTGCTAAGATTATAGGAGTGCTCCACCATGCCCAGGTCAAAAGTAGATTTTCTATGTGAGTGTACAGAACTAGGAGCCAGCTCAGTGGTTAGAAGCACTTGCTGCTCTTACAGAGGATCCAATCTGCGTTCCTAGTACCCACATAGTGACTTATAACTAACTTTAGTTCCAAATGACCTGATACCTTCTTCTGGCCTCCACAGGCAGCAGGATGTATGTGGAACACATACTTACATGAACGTGAACACTCATATACAGAACATAAATAAGTAAATCTTATTTTTTTTAAAAAAAAATGGATGTATTTAAAAATCCCTGGAGAGGCACTGAGCATAAAAGTACATTTCTGATCTCAAAGCCAGAAATTCTGATCTAACATGTCTACTGTATGGCCCATGAACATGAACTCTGCTTGCATCCCCCTGGTTCCAATGAGAGGCTCTCATGGACCACATTTGAGGTGAGACTAAGCATTAATGTTGTGTAGACGTGAACTTGAATCCCTCCTCCTTCTTATTCTCTCTCTGTGTGTATGTGCACACACGTACATGTGTGTGAGAGAGAGTTGTATGTGCACATGTAAATACATGACCCATGTGCTATGTGTGCACAGAGGCCAGAGGAAGTATCCTGCTCCATGACTGTCCCCTGTATTTCCTTCAATAGTGTCTCCTGGAGCTGACTCCTGGAGTGGCTCCTGTCCCTGCCTCCTCACACACGGCTAGGGTTACAGGCACCTATGCAGCCACATCCAGCTTTTTTATACAGGCTCTGAGGATCTGAACTCACGTCCTCACATCTGTTCGGCAAACACTCTAAGCCACTGAGCCATCTCCCTGGACCTGGATCCTCATCTTGAGTGAAGGATTTGGCCTTCTTCTCTCAAGGACAGTGGGACAAAGGTTTGTCTTCCTCACCAGCTTGATTTGAGGATGAATATGAAAATCCAGGGAAACTGAAGAGCAAGGTGACCATGCAAAGCTTTGCGAGAGAACTGTGCTGGTGGTGTTCAGTAATGATAGAAAATCAAATATGTACTCACAGAGACTCTCCTGCCCCGTATATGACAAGCTGTCGTTCCACGGCCATACTTGGCAAGCATATCCCATGAGCTGGGTCTGTGGCTGAGCATTCACTCTGACGACATGATGTTTATTTTTCTGAACCACCTTCGAAGGTGGGAATTGCATACATTGTTCTGGGGAGACAAGAACGAGTCATCTGTGGCCTCTGCCCTAAAAGGACACTGGAGATAGGCCAACGTAACTATTCAACCCAAGTCTAGCTTGGGGAAACCAATGAATTTATTTGTCTTACGCATAGCAGCATGCATGACTGCAAAGAAACTGCTTCCTCCAAAAGTCTCAGCCCAATGTGAACGACAACCCCCTCCCCCAGAGCTGCATGGATCGAGTTATCCCCCCCCATACCGATTGAGTTAATCTGATATTCTCTCTGTCAGTGGTTTTCAACCTTCCTAACACTGCGACTCTTTAACAGAATTCCTCACATTGTGGTGGCACCAACCATAACACTACTTTGTTGCTACTTCCTAACTGTAATTTGCTACTGTTATGAGTCGTAATGTAAATATCTGATATGCAGAATATCTGATGTGCAACCACACAGGAGGAGAAACACTGCTCTGTGTGCTTTAGCGCCATCAAGACCGTGTGCAGCCTGGACAGAATTATATGCAGCTGACAGGAGGCCTAGGAAAGAGCTACAGAAGCCTCAGGTGAGGCTCTATTGGCCCTCCACAGCTCTCCTTCTACGAAGCAACTCCAGAGGGTCTTTGGCATGGAATCACAGATGTTCTGATTAAGGTGGTAATGGCTGCTGCACTTGGCGGACAGTGTTCCCCATCAGTGGGTAATGATGTGACCCCTGCCCTACAGAGGAGGTTTGGAGACGTAAATCACTTGACCAGGACAGATCTAGTAGGGCAATTACAATTCAGACACTTGAAACCCTTCCCTTTGTCCTCTGTGAGGAAACAAATGGAACTGAACTGAAGCAATAAGACTGGGCTTAATGAAGCACACTGTTACCCCAGCACCTGGCACTCCAGGCGGAGGCCGGAAGATCAAGAGTTCAAGGTCATCCTTGTCCACGTAGCAAGTTCAAGGTCTGCGGGAGCTACCTGACTGACACACTCTCAAAACAGCAATTAGCCAAACAAAACCAAGTCTCCGCAAGTAAGGCTATAGTGATGTAAATTAAAGGTGTTAGATTCGGTCTCTGCCCTTGTTATCTAGGAATAAAACTGGCTTTTGAACAAGCTATTGCTAATAAACACGAGCAAAATCCCAAAGGAGACACAAGAAACTCTGCTCTCCAGTGGAAGAAAGCAAAAGGTGTTGCTAGAAAATGATATATATAAATTGGTAATATTTAATCTTGTTAATATTTAATATTAGTTTGTTTTACAGTGTGTGGTGAGGGAACCTTCCAGCATGTTGCAACGCACCCACCCCTCTGTGTCCCAGCTTGGAGCTCTGGCTGTCACTAAACCCAACCCCAGATCCAGCCTCTGGATTTGGCTCTGCTTCAGGGAGATTCTTCTCTGACCATGATCTAAACTGCCCTAACGGCCGTGAAGGCCAGGGCTCCAGTTCAGCGGTTTCTAACTATTTTCCCTGGGTGCCACCTGTTCATGAGGACTGAACCTGTACCATGTGGGGAGGGGGGTTGGCTGCCACGAAAGCCATCCTAAGGGCAGAACTAAAGCAAAGGGGACAGTGTGGCCACAAGAGTTACAGAGAGGTGGGGCCAGGGCCCAGGCTTCAGGCCAAGAGACTTTGGGACATTCTCAAGGACAGCTGCTGAGTTTCTTTTATCTCTTTAGCCATCTAGGAATGGGTTCTCTGTTGTTGCTTCTCAAGACCCAAAGTCCATTTTTAAAGTATATACATAATATATAATACATATACTATTATATTATTGAATAAATAATATATCACATATATTATATAATATTATATTATATAACTTATATTATGCTATATATCATATGTAAATAATAATTTAATGCTATTAGACATTATTATATGTAAATATACTATTGTATTATAGAAATTACATATCATATGTGAGTAAGAATATAATGTGCTGTTATGTTATTATATATAATTTATTATATAAATTATGTATTTTATATATTATGTAATTATACATTTATATATAATTATATTTTTATATATATATAATAATTTGTGTGTATGGGTTGCTTTGCCTACATGTATGCATCACATGTGTGCAATGCCTTAGAGGCTTCAGATACCCTGGAACTGAGGTTACAGATGATTGTGGGCCACTGTGTGGATGACTTGGGAATTAAACCTGGTTCCTCTCCCAGAGCAGCAGTGCTCCTGATTGATGAGCCATCTCTCCAGCCCCTATTTTTAAATTTTTAAATGTTTATTTAGTAGGGGTAGAAGTTGTGTGTCACTTTGTACAAATGCAGGTCAGAGGACAACCTGGGGGGAGTTGGGTCTCTCTTTCAACCACGTGGGTCCTTGGGACCCAGCTCAGGCTGTAAATCTTGGGAGCAGTACACACTGAGTATCTCACTGGTTTTCAAAATTTCTGAAAGTACATGAAGAAGGCTGAGGAGATGGCTCAGTGCGTAAGGCACTTGCTATACAACATGAGGACCAGAGTTTGTTCCCCACAACCCACATAAAGCTAGACATGGGAGAGCATCTGCTTGAGACAGGGTATCATGTAGACCAGGTTGGCTTGGAAGTTAGCCGTGTAACAGTGTATGCCTACAAATTCTTGATCCTCCTATTTCTGTCTCCTGGGGGGTTGGGATTACAGGCATGCTCCACTGTACCTTGCTACATGTTTTGCTTTTGGGATCGGGGTGGGATCTTCTGATTGCATAAAATAAAAAATCTAGCCCATACCCCACACTGTGTAAGCACACAATGGTATTTATCAGAGACTCGGTTGAGCTTCAAGCCATAGCTGAAGGTCAGAGAAACCATCAGAATCCTGTTTCTGTCTCAACTCAGTTCTGTGGTACATCACATGTGGACCTTAGTCCCAAATCTGGCCTCTCAGTCCAGATCTTATGACTTCTCACATTCAAGTCTAGAGGGACAAACAACTCCATTATAACATTAACCAAATAAACCTTGGGGTTTCTAGGCAGGCTTTGGCCCATACTCTGTTGCCATTCCCTGACTAGCCACTGTCACCAGACACAGGACTTCCCCAGGTGACCTGGACCTTACTCACCACCAGAACCAACACAGAGGTCAGCATTGGCAAAACACATGGTTGAAAGTAAGGTAGGCAATCCTTCCAGAGCTATATCAGGCCACAGGAAGTGGGCAACAAAACAACAGATGTCCCCCCACAACTTGCTTAAGAATGTCCCAACCAACATTCCTAGCATTGTGACCATTCACAACAGGTGGGATTCACAGAAGAAGTTGTTTATAGTGACAAAGAACTCTTTTGTTGCGTTTGCCAGACTAAAATCAGAAATAGTTTCTGTAGGGTCTTGTTCTTCTTCAAGGAGGCTACACTTTCTTTTAATAAATGCTTTCAGAGTATAAATAAGAATGTGACAATTGTTACCAGACTTACTAAATAATCATGAAACGTGCACAACACCTCACCTTGTCCTCACCCCTAACTAACTTGTTGGTTCAGGCTCTCAAAACTTTGTGGGTGCTTCTGGCATCTACCAGGTAGAAGCCTGAGAGGCTGAACACCAACCCTGTGTTGCCCAGGAGAGCCCGACCCCAGCATATAGACACCCAGCCTGCAATGGTGATGGTTCTGAGATCCAGATCCCCTGGCCAGGCAGATGATGTTCTCCTCATTTTGATAAGGGGTACAAATGAAGCTCACCAAAGATATGCAATGTGACCCGGATTCTGTGAGACAGGAAGGGGTGGGCAGGAATGTCCATTCAAAGCCCCTGCTGTCATCTGTTGATGATGAAACTTGAAATTAGACCTCCATACCCTGCTACCCCACTCCACCCACTCCATATCCTGGTTCTGTGGGCTGTAGGTCTCAGGAGTAGGTCTATCAGGAATACGGTTGCTGCTGACAGAAGCAGATAACTCACTGGTGCCCCATGAGACAACCCCCACCCCATTAGAGTAGGATTTAGGAGAGACCAGAGAGCCCATCTTTGAGGGAGACTCATGAATGACTGTGACATTTAGTAGGATGAACTCATAATAACCTGAATTTTTGCTGTGTGTGTGTGTGTGTGTGTGTGTGTGTGTTTTAAAGAAAGACTCTTATTTTGCAGCCAACTGCAACTGTCAACACCTCAACTTCACTCCCAGTAAAGAATTCACATCTTAACATAGCATAACTTTCCCCAAACAGCGCCACCAACGGGGGACCAAGTGTTCAAATTTGTGAGGTTTTGGGGGGACAGTTCTCATTCAAACGACCACACCCAGTAACCTCTGTAGCCAAATATAAGCATGTGAATGAATGGTAGCAAACCAGAGGCAGGTGGCAGGATTATTCAGGATAGCTCAGAAGTCTACATGAAAGAAGCTATTACCTAGGAAACGACCCTTCCCTCCTCCTGTTTTCCTTCCTCTTTCCAAGGCCTTTAGTAGGCGTCCTGGACCACAAGGGAACTTAAGGGAAACAAGATACAGGCTAGAAGGTAACACAAGAGCTGGAGTTCCTGACTGCACTATGGAGCTAACATGAGTCTCCCACATGACCACCCATAGACTTTTACGTAAGAGAAAAGTGGAATTCTGTCTTTGCCCATAGGGTGTGTTTGCATCATTCTGTGTGGATGAGCCTAATCTTAACTGTCTATCAGCCCATGGAAACACTCGGCAAATATTTGAAAAGAATGCTTAGAGTGTACACTACCCCTGAGGAAATGAACACTGCCAGTGGGTGGGTGGGGAGCCATGGAAACAAACACCACAGAGGCCTCCTTGGGCACTTCGTGGTTAAGCACCAGGGATGACTCATGTCTCCTGTCCCCTTTCTCCCCTGTAGCATGTCCACTGTCTGCTCTTCTTGATTCAGGGGCATCCCCTCTCATCAAGATCTTCCATCAAAGAGACTTCATCTTTCCGAGTGGATGCCACATTGTCATTTGAAAGCAGTTTTAGTGACTGGACACCAAGAGGAAGGAACAGAGAGAATCCCATAAGCAACAGCAACAGATAAAGTAGATGAAGAAATGGAAGAAGTCTCTGTTGCCTTGGCCATTGGTCTGCATGCCTTTTCAGCCTGGAGGTAGATAGGCTGAGAGGCCTAGTTGTGGCTAATAAACTTGGAATTGAATAATGTCACTTAGCAGCATGCCATTGGCCAAGTCATCTGGATTCACAGAGTGTTGTTTCCCCAATGTACACAATAAATCAGTAATAACTTTCTGTAATCACATTTTGGGCTATTGTTGTAGACCAGTGTTCTCTGGGCGGACATGGTTGTTGCCATCTTGAAAATGGAGAGGTTGTGAGACACACACAAGAACAGGACCATTAACACTCCCTTGTAGAAGGAGTAGGGGAAAGGATCCTGCTTCCCACCTAAGGATTCAGCCGCTCTCTCTTTCCTGCCCCCACTTAACTTTATGTGATCCTAGGAGGTGTGGAATCAAGGACTCTAGTGACCTAATCACCTTTTGTGAGCTTTGATGGATCTGCTTTTAAGTCACTCATAATCCTCCTAAGTGAATGAGAGAGAGAGAGAGAGAGAGAGAGAGAGAGAGAGAGAGAGAGAGAG
>NW_021620791.1:1518878-1538097 GCF_004785775.1 Grammomys surdaster | reverse complement strand
GAGAGAGAGAGAGAGAGAGAGAGAGAGAGAGAGAGAGAGAGAGAGAGAGAGACAGACAGACATTGATGGTTCCTTCTCTAGGATGTCCTGGTTAATTGTTGTTGCTGCTGTTCTTGTTGTCAACTTGACACAATTCCTGGTCCATTTTGGGAAAAGGAACTTTGGTTGAGAAAAATTCTCCATCTGATCGGCAAGTCTGTGAGGCATTTTCTTCATTAATGATGAACATGGGAGGGCCCAGCCTGCTGTGGTCGGTGCCAACCCGAGTAGGTTATCCTGGGTTGTATAAAAAAAAAAAAAAATCAGGGTGAAGCCATTGAGGGCAGACCAGTAAGCTTCTGTCTCTGCTTCATTTCCTGTCTCCAGGTTCCTGCCCTATGATCTCCAGCTCTGACTTCCATCAGTGATAACTGTGACTTAGGACACAGAAACCAAATGAATCCTTTCCTCCAGAAGTTGCTTTTAGTAGTAGTGTTTTTATCATAGGAATAGAGAGAAAAGTAGAGCATGGGGTAAAGAGAAATACTCCCCCAAATTCTTGAAACTGAGATAAATAGTGGAAGATTGCCTGCTACAAAATAGAAGCTCGAGTTATACTTCTAGAAACTTCTCTCTGCCTACATATGCTGCCAACTGGAGCCATGATGTGACAGAATGGCCACTTGGGCTTTGGGCAGATGCCCAGCCACTGCTCTGGGAAAGCAGATCTTTCTCTCTTCAGCCTTAACACTTCCTTCCTTTCCTCTTTTCTTAGCCTGCTCCTGAACAATTACATTTCCAACTTATTAGTTCACCCTACTTTAAAATAATAGCAGACCGATCCCTAGAATCAGTCAAAATCCCCAGAATCATCCCTTCACACAGTCAGCTTCAGTGGAGTCCTGTGTGAGCATCCCAAGTCACAAGGACATTCTCAAGGTCACTCTGTTGGCCAGGCCTTCTGGTGAGTGAAGCCTTGACATGATCAGTTGTCTTTAACGGAAAAGTTAAAGGTACTTGGAACCTGATGGTCTTTTCTGGAAAGATGGCTTATAAACACAAAGTAGCCCACATCCCAGGAGAGTTCTACAAAGGCTATTAGTGCCAAGCTGGAAAATGAACGACCCAAAAAACAACTGCAGGGCAGCGGAACTGGATCCCACAGCGTTCTGCCTATGAACTGGGTTCCATAGAGCTGCTGGGGGTAGGGGGTGGGGCTTCCTGGAAATGATGTGAGGGAGAAGTGAGTGATCTCTAGAGGAAGGGAAAAGTGAAGACCACCCAGACTTGATGGCTGTTGGGAAGCCTTTATGGGGAGGGACCTTTATTGGGGATAATCAGTAAAAACAGCCCAAATGAAGTATATATCTAGGTCTGGGTGGGCAAGAAGCAAATATCCCCTCTTTTCTTCTCCTTCTCCTTCCTCCTCCTCCTCCTCCTCCTCCTCCTCCTCCTCCTCCTCCTCCTCGTCTTTCCCTAGAACCAAGTGAAACAAAGTATTCTTTTCATCTAACAGCACATCCAAACCCAGTTAAAAACATTATTAAGCATCAGGCAAAAATGAACAAAAGCCAGATGAAGCAGAGTAAATGATAGCCCTGTGTTGTGTATAGCCTTTCTCAGCCCATGACCCTGGATGAAAAAAACCATCGGACTAAATGCAAGTAGATTCCAAGTGCTTGGAAGTCCATAGCAGATCCTGAATGAGTTTGAAGACCTCCGCAGAGAGGAGACCCTCACTCAAGTCTCAGAAAGTTGCGACCACCCAGTAATCTGCTCGAGACACCATGTACCAGAGCAATTGCGAGGTTTATTAGGGCGTGACAGCTAGCTGCCGGTCAATTCGTGTGTCCACGCAGGAGCTGAATTGACCCCGACAGCCAGTTTGAGAGGGGTTTTTTAAGGGGAAAAACCACAAACCAAGGAATGGGGAGGGGGTGAGGGGTTGTTAAGGTGGCATAACATAAAAATAGTGGAACATTCCAAAGGAACCCAACCTACGTGAGTCAGGATCAGGTGAAAACTCTCTGTACGGCTTATCTTTCTCAAGAACATGGTCCTGCCTTGTTACTTCAGCCTTGCCCTGTCACTGCAGTTCTCAGCTTGGCTAACTTGCATTCTAGCCAGTTCCCATAACTAGCCTGTCCACATTCTTAACTTGCTTCATGGCTCAGTTTCTCCATGTCTTTATAAAGAAAGCTTAAAGAATATTTTATATGTCTAAAAAGGATTCTATATACCCAGTATCTATAATTTTTCACTCTACAAGTTGACCGGTCAGTGTATCATCACTGCAGAGCAGCAGTTCTTGACCTGTGGGTCCTCTTTGGAGGTAGACTGACTCTTCCACAGGGGTCTCCTAAGACCATCAGAAAATGTAGACATTACAATATGTACCAGTAGTAAAATTACAGTTATGAAGTAACAACGAGAATAATTTTATGGTTGGGTTTCACCACAGCAAGAGGAACTGTTTTAAAATGACACAGCATTAGGAAGGCTGAGAACCACTGATGTAGACCCTCTGTTGGGTGGTACTATAAAAGAGACATCTAGGCAAGCTACAGGATTCAGTGTGCCAAGGTGTTCATGCCTGTGTCCTACACAAATGACGCTGTTGGCCTCAATCTGCAGCAGCCCAGGCTCTCGAGTGAAAGGTAGAGTCCTGAATCCATTACATCATGGTGAGGTTGGACAAATGACTCGTGATTTCAGTTCCCTCATCTGTGGAAAGTGAGGACTGATGGCATCTGACCTCATAGGTGAGACAGAGGCACATAAGAACTATAAGTGACACACCAGAACAGAGATCAGCTGCTGAGTTTTTATGATCATGGTGGTGGGTTTTGTTCTTACTGCAGGCTAGTCCTGAGCTAGTAATGACAAGAGCTCAGAGAATTGGGACAGGAAGGACAGAGCTGTGTTAACAGAACCACTGAGAAGGCCAGAGCTGCAGCTTTAATTGGACCTGGACCCAGGCTCTTAGGTCCTGATCTAGCCTCTTTCTCTAGACCCATTGGAATCTATTTGAAACACAACTCCATTGGGGCACAAACCCAATATACAAAGCAAAGTGCCACTCAAACACATCAGCACCCTTTTCCTCAGCCAAGGAGACAGGGCTTCTAGAGGCAACAGGCCAGCAGGATTTGCAGTGGAACAGACAAGTAGGCACCTCCCTCCACCTTCATAGCTTTCTGACCTTCAGCAAATGACTTCTTTTAATCTGTCAAAAAGAGTTTCATGATAAAACCCATCTCAGGCTTTCATAAGAAGACTGGATGTTCAAAAGAAATTAGCCGTTCTTGTGGTTACTCTTACCTAATCTCATGCTCAGCTCACTGTGTGCATTTGTTAGATGTTAGGGTTTGGGTATAAAGTGTCTCTCCAAAAGGCTCATGTGTTAAGAGTCCCCAATCATGTACAGAGATGAAACTTAGGAGGAGTGATATGATCATGAGGACTCTTGGGTTATGCCAGCCATTGATGGATTCACAATGTGATGGCCTTATTGAGGAGGCAGTAGAAAGCTGGAGGTGATAACTTGTAACAGGCCCTCAGACCTTAGCATAACTGACTCCATGATGGAAGTACCACTCAGGCCATAGAACTCAGCATGTGACTCAGCATGGCACCTGCCAAAACTAAAACAAAGAACCAACCTACCCAAGTTCATGTTGTTCTAAGAAAGTCTCTAAGTGTACTAACTTTGCCTTTTGGCTTTTGTGGTTCCGTTTTTGGCTAATCGTTCTTGCTAACTGAAAAATACGTCAATTCAGGATATAGTTTTTATGTTTAAAAGCTCACCCTGAAAAGGCTTGGGACTACATTGGGATCCCAAACACCCAATGTAGTCACCAGCTGGCTAATATTACCCTCTATGGGCTTGAACCTGTGTCTGAGTAGTCTTCTCTGGTAGATTCCCCACAACAGCCTCACTGGACAAAGCCTTCCAGGGCGTGTGTGGTACTCTGAGGGTGATGTCCAGTTCCTGCCTCCTCACTTGCTCCACAGCGAGATGATCAGGTCTCCTTTGACATGCCCTTCCGCCATGATGTTTTTACCTTACCACACAGGCCTACAGGCAGAGACTGAGATCTCTAAAACTATGAGTCGAAGTCAGTCTTTTTCCTGTTAAGCTGTTGCTTCAGCTGTTCTGTGGTGAAAAGCTAACTGGTAAATGAATCCTTCAGTTATACTTGTTTACTTCCACGTGGGTGTGGTCAGGGTGGCCTGAAGTAAGAAGAGGTTCACCATGGTCTTATAGTCTGGTTCAGGCTAGGCTGCTGGGGTTCTCTTTCTGTTGGTGTGTTTCTTGTTTGCACCAAGAAACTGCTGAGACAGTCTCCTCAGAAGCTTCCTGAAGTAAACTGAAGGCATGTCACTGCCTTTAAAGGAACCAGACATGACCCCCCTCCTTAACAAAAGGGCCGACCACTTATAAAAGAAAACATTAATCACGCATTTTATTTACAAAAGCAACATGACTACGGCTTTAGGTAATGTTTAATAGCAGCTTTATTGTCATGTAATTTACCACCCTTCTACAGAGGACAATTCAGTGGTTTGTAGTCACGAAGTCCTATAATTGTCACCATTAAACTCAGAGTATTTTCATATTTCCTCAAAAAGAGCGTCCATCAGCAGTGATCCCCTATGCCCTTCCCCCAACTCTAACATCTCAGCCTCATCCGCCTCTCCTGCCCCAAGAAATTATGAAGCTTCTCTCTGCCTCTGGATTTAGCTTTTCTGGACAGTTCATATAAATGGAATCATGGTGTATCTGGCATTTTGTGTTTGGCTCCCTTTTTTATAGTAGAATGTTTTCAGGGTAGATCTAGGTAGTAGAGTAACGTAATGTTTAGTTCGTTTAATGGCTGAATTCTAGTCTGCTGTAGGCAACTAACAGTTTGTTCATTCATTTGTCAACTGATGGACATTTTGGGCTATCACAAATAACGCTGATATAAAAATCCATGTGTGTCCAGTTCTTTAGGGCATAGATGAAACACTGGGGCTGCTTCTGTTGTCTACTGGAATAACTGTTGTGGATAACTGATTTGGTGCATAGCTAACATTAATGGTGCTGTTACTGGCTAATATCACAACGAACTGAGCACAGAGCACCTCAGTGCATCACGCAGTTGTCATTCTGTGCTCGGCCCTTTGAGAGAGTACCAAGCTGCTTTCCAAAGGCTGTGACACTTTTGTTCTTCCCTCGAACACATAGGCATTCCAGCTTCTTGAACCCTGGTCAATACGTATCATTGCCTGTCTTCTTGATCATAGCTCTCCTGGTGGGTAGCCAGCGGGTCTTTAACAAGAAAAACTAATTTCACAATTACTTCTTCAAAGCGATTAGCACTGTGCCTGGTGCACACACAGGAGCCATTCTGTATGTGCCTGTTACGTAAAGGAGTAAGTACATTTGTCATCTCGTTGTGAGCGTTTCCATTTTATCTCATTCCTGTATAGACCACCTATAGCACACACTCTTCCACAGGTACAGCTGTATTTACATACACATTGCCCCCGCCATCATTAACATTTAAAATACCCTGATGTTTCCACAGAGCCTTCATAATTACTATTGGCTTGGCTCACCTAATAGGCCCTACAGTGGAAGCAGAATAATGTACTAAACCATTGGATGGTTGGCTTCCTCTAATGTGAAATGCTAGAGCTATATTTAGCAAGTTAGGGGGCGTGGATGGAATGGTTATTTGGCAAGGCTTTTCTGAATCCCACATGGAGATAGGACGGGTAAATAGGGCAGACAGAAAAATATCTATATTGAAGTTATCCAGAGAAACAAAACCAATAAAGTATATTTTCTGCAAGGAATTGGCTTATGTAATTCTAGAAGCTAGAGGCTCCCAAGTCTAAACCTGGTGTATGGGCAGTGGGCTAGAAACCTGAAGCATCTATATCATATCATGGGCATGGTAAGTCTGCTTCTCTCCCCAACAGACCAGTAGTTTTTCTTCTAGTCAAGCCTTCCAATTATCATATATGGCCAATCCAGGCTCTGGATTTACTCAATATCAACATTATTCTCCAAATCTGTATGCAAAACTGGCTATCCCAATACCAGAATGAATTCCAGGATCCTCTCTTGGTTTCATACAATCTATAGATAATGTCCAGAGGCTCTTACACTTTCTAAGCCTCATTGCTTACAAAACTAAAATAAAGTCAAGAGGGTAAAGAGGGGTCAGGCAACAAAGACCATGAACTCCATATGACAATCAGATTTTAAATGGTCAGAAGATGATGGGTATCAGTGTCCCACCATGACCTTTTCCAGGGGCTCCCATCTCAAATCCAGATGTCCTCTGAAAGCAAGGACCATATCTGAGCCTCTTACAGCAACTGGACTCACCAGTTCAGGTCTCAACAATCTGGTCCTTACTTTGCTTCTCAGTGTTTCCAGTGTCCCCACCGTGATCTATAGGAGGTTTTATGCAGGGCTTTGCATCTTTTTTTTTTTTTTTTTTTTTTTTTGGTTTTTCGAGACAAGGTTTCTCTGTGTAGCCCTGGCTGTCCTGGAACTCACTCTGTAGACCAGGCTAGCCTCGAACTCTCTAACTCAGAAATCCACCTGCCTCTGCCTCCCAAGTGCTGAGATTAAAGGCGTGCGCCACCACCGCCCGGCAGGGCTTTGCATCTTATTGAAAACACTAGGGGTCAGAACTGTTCACACGTGTATAGTGTATAGAGACAAGGGGTTAAAGGAAATTTTTAGCGTACCATTTAGGAATTCCAGGCTGCTTCTCTGTGTCAGCAGGAAGTGGAGGAAAAACAACTTTCCAAACATGTTTTCTCTCCCTGGTACTGAGCACTTGAGGAGCCTCTCCCTGGTACTAAGCACTTGAGGAGCCCCTTATCTCCCTCTGTGATGTCTGCCCTGCTCTTATCCTCAGATCTCCCAAGGAATCAGCAGACTACTGGCTGCAGGGCCTGGAGAGCCTAGTATCTGAGGTTATAGATAAGAGAGGGAAAGTTCTAGATGAAATGAGCCTGCGTCCAGTTCCCTTGAATGGTCATTCCCAGTCAATCTTTCCCTAGCCTTTCTAGCTTGATTCCAAGCTGAAAGCTCAGACTTCTTTCCGAGAAATATCTTATCCTGATTGATAGATCCCCATACATGTCATCTCCCCTAT
The DNA here is from genome assembly GCF_004785775.1 of Grammomys surdaster. Classification (NCBI taxonomy): domain Eukaryota; kingdom Metazoa; phylum Chordata; class Mammalia; order Rodentia; family Muridae; genus Grammomys; species Grammomys surdaster. The sequence goes on along the minus strand of NW_021620791.1, from coordinate 1,530,955 downwards.
GCAAATCAACACTACCATAGCAGTGGTTGCTGTGCTTTGGAGATGTGACCGGCTCCTTCATCATTTACATTTTTGCTTATCTGATATAACGCTAACATATGATTGTAAGAATAACTGAACTAATGTATAAATGCGTCACGGAGAAGGTTGCTTTCGTCAGGTCTTTGGGTTTTTCTCTGTATGTGGTAATGGCAGCTTTCTTAGTGAGTCTTGTAATCATTTAAGCCAGTGGTTCTCAACTACAGGTCACGATCCCTTTTGGGGTCAGATGACCCTTCTACAGGGTTTGCACATCAGATATTTACATTAGGATTCATAACAGTAGCAAAATTACAGTTACGACATAGCAACAAAATGATCTTGTAATTAGGGGTCACCACAACATGAGGAACTGTATTAAAGTGTCGAAGCATTAGGAAGGTTGAGAACCACTGACTTAAGCATTCTTTGATCATATTACATTCTTTGATCATATTATCTAATTTAATCACCACAGCAATCCTGATGTGGGTTCTTTGATTCCTTTTGACAGCAGAGGATACTGAGGCTCAGTGAGCAGTAGAAAAAGCTTGCCCAAGATCCAATTCAACACATGGTGAAACAGGACTCAAATCTCAGCAGACAGTCCCCAGAGTTCACTTCCTCTGCCACTCCAATCCTTACTACTCTGTCAGCGATCTGGAGATGATGCTATGCACACTGCTTTGCAACTAGCTTTTACATTTTGTCTTTTCTTAAGCTATCGTCTATTGGTGCATTTTGTGTCTATTATTAGTTACTGCATACACTGCAAGAGAACCAAAAATCCTACATAATGGGTATTGCGTATTCTTTAACGTGTGTATGTGTGTATTCATGTGACTGCAGGTGCACATATGTGCCTAGATATATGTACATGCATGTGTGTACTCATGGGAGTGGAGCCCAGAGGACAACTTCAGATGTCATTCCTCAGATATAGTCTTCCTTTTTGTGTGTGTGTGTGTCTGTGTTATGTACTCAATCACTATTTTTTTTTTTGTGACAGGATCTCTTTTTTTTTTTTTTAACAAATTAATTTAATACATTATGTTTAAGCACATGATACATTTAATTTATATTTTATATGTTACAGTTATATAATTATATTATATATTATATTTATATTTTATATAGGTTTTTTTTACTTTTTGTGATTTTTTTTGTTCTTTTTTTTTTTTAATTTCTTTTTTTTTTTGAACATGAAATGCTTTTTTATAGCATGTTTTACAAGGGGAGGGGGTAAGAGGGTCCAGGTGGTGGAAAAGTACAAAATCTTCTTGGCCTGTGCCTTGAAACATGTCATGGTCTATATGGTACACTGCCTTGAATTATGATCTACCTGCAGTTCTTCAGAAGATATGGTACACTGCTTGAGTTAGTGACAGGATCTCTTAATGAACCTTAAGCTCATAGATTTGACTGGGCTAACTGGCCAATGAGCTTCAAGGATCTACCTGTCTCTCCCACTCCCCGCCCCCACCCAGTGCTTGGGCCATGGGTCCATGAGTTCTGGAGATAGGAATTCTGGGCCTTGTGTTTGCCCGGTAGGCACTTCACTACTGACTGAGCTATCTCCCAACCTGCTCTACCTTTCTTAAGACAAGGTCTCTCACTGGCCTGGGAATTCAACAAGTAGGCCAGGCTAGCAGGTTAGGGAGACCCAGGGATCCTCTTCTCTCTTTCTGCTGCCTCAGCACTTGGATTACAAGTGCATGCTGCCACACCCAGCTTTTTTTTTTTTTCATGTGAGTTCTGAGGATCAAATCCAAGCCCTCATGCCTGAGCTCTTTACCAGCTGAGCCACCTCCCAGCCTGGCATCGTGCATTCTAAATGAACACGTCTTGTCCATCACAACAGTAGCTACAACTACTTGAAAAGAATAGTCAGTGTATAAAGGAACTGTAGCATTGCTTTGATGTATACCACAGAAATAAAGACCATTCGAATGAGAAAATACAAAGCCACTTTTTTTACTTTGCCAGAGCAAAGGAGTCAGCTACCAATACTTGTGTTCTGGCAGAGCCTTAAGTTCGGACAAAGGAGAAGTTCATCATGGATGCGGGGGTTGGGGAGGGAGGGTACTGAAGCGTTCCCTGAGTGAAGGCTCTTGGCCTGGGGAATGTGGGTGGCAACTGAGAAGCTGGGCATCAGTTCCTGGCTGGGCACCTATCAGGTTGGTAAGGGTGTGGACTGGCTTTGCTTGCTCCCTGCAATGTTGGAAAAAGTTAGGCGTTGATTAAGTCCTGGCCATGTGGGGCTATTATTATAAATGCCATTGATTCATTTGCTGGGTTGTCCTGAGAGAGGTCACTGGGCTCCCCGAAGGTCTGAATGTCAACGGACTGCTCCCCAAAAACCAACAACTGTAGATAATAGTATAGTGTCACCAGGTAGGTTGCTGTAGGAGAGGGTAAAAAGTCTATTTTACACGTGGCTAGCCATCATTATTTTTATATTTTATATTATTAAATGGCATCTTGGGCCATTTTTGCTGCCATGAGTGAATGAATAGTCCAGACCATGTAATTTATAAAGAATAAAGTTGGCCGGGCGGTGGTGGCGCATGCCTTTAATCCCAGCACTTGGGAGGCAGAGGCAGGCGGATTTCTGAGTTCGAGGCCAGCCTGGTCTACAGAGTGAGTTCCAGGACAGCCAGGACTATACAGAGAAACCCTGTCTCGAAAAAAAAAAAAAAAAGAATAAAGTTTTATTCAGTGCACAGTTCTGAAGGTCCAAGGTCAAGTGGCTGCATCTGGTAAGTCGTTCTTACCAATGAGGATGCTGTGTCCAAGTGTGATACAGGACATCACAGGGAGAGACAGGATATACTTGCTCAGGATTCCTTTCTTCTTCCTAGAAAGCCACAGTCCCATTGGATCATGGTCCCACCTTTATGTCTACGTTGAACTCTAAGTCTGGCCATAAGGTCTTACCTCCACAAGTAACTAGGTTAAGTGGCTGTTGTTAATGTCCCACAGAGGGAAGAAAGTTCCAAAGGAGCTTTGCTGATATCAATCACTTCCCCCAAGGAACCTGTTTCTATTCATCCCAGATATAGAAGATAGTAACAGACCCCACAAATGATTCTATCCAAGTTTGGCTAGGTAAAGCAGTAAGTTTATTGGGGTTACTTACAACAGATAGTGACTCCTATGGCTGCTTCATTGAAAGGCCCACCCTAATATGGGAGACAAGCCATGAAGAGTGCATTACTGGAATTCTATATAACATGTAGGCAGTGTACCATATATGTTGTCTTGAACGCAGGTACTTTGATGCCCTCTGTAGTGGCCATCTGTGCTGAATTCCTCCGACTTTAACATTTTGCCAGGTGGGAAAGAGTCTTCAGTTGGCTGAATAAAAGAGAGATGATAGGCAAGTGTGCCTATTCTAGCACTTGGGAAGTAGAGGCAGGAGGATCACAAGTTCAAGGTCATCCTCTTGAGCTATAGAGGAGGTCTGTAATTAACCTGGGCTACATAGGAGAGGGGGAGAGAGGTGAGGCGGGATGGAGGGGACAGAGATTTGGAGTTAGAATTTTAAAAGGCATGAATGAAGATACCATTTCTTTCTCTAGTTCACTGAGTGCTCTCAGAAGGACAGATGCTCTGAAGACCACGTATCTTCTGCAACACGAATCCAACACAGCTCTTCTCCAGCCAACCTCCCCGGTCACTGTGAGACCTGTGACAGCCTCTTCCTGAACCCTCTGTGGAATGTTTCAGAAATGGCACTGCATTATGCAAATGAGGGTGTTATCAGGAGTGCAGACATGTTATTGCCTGGAGTCCAGCATTTTAAGAAATCCGTTCATGAAATGCAGCTTGTTTGTTTGTTTGTTTGTTTGTTTTCTTTGCTGGTATTGTTCTCAGCCACGCTACAGCAGGGAGTCTTCGTAGGTCAGCTACCAAGACTTTAAAAGAGGCACACAATTTTCAAGTGAGTTATTCAATTAATCTTCTTTGTCATAAGGACAATGTCCCTTTTGAATTGCATGCTTATTGAAAGCCATCATCTGGAGGGGCTGCCCTGAGCACCCCACCCCCACCCCCAGATCAAATGACCTCAGAGGAAAGCTCAGTTAATGGCAAAGTGAATTAGTAGCAAGTCAGGAGCTGAGTGCCAAATGGGTATCCAGCTACCCACCATAGTTCCCTTCCCTTACACAAGGAGGTGGGCCAGTCCTGCAGCTAGATAGGCCTCCCACAAATTGAATCAAAACCGGGGAGATGGCTATTTAAAAGACCCTGGGGGGAAATTACATGATAAAAGATCTTTCCATTTCTATGAATGGGTCCCCTGATAGAACTACTTTTTCAAAATTTAAATTTTTATAATTGAGTGTTCAACTCATTTTAAGGATAGCTTCTATGACAGCGGCTATATAAACCCAGTAACTAAAAACTACAGTCTTACCTTGCTGTCTGTGGATAAATGCCTAAGTCCAAGGTTGTTCAAATCTGCTGTGTAAAAAACAGCCCACTGTTTGCATATAAGCTCACACATTTCTGTAGACTTAGAGCACCTATGGGTGACTTGCAATGTAGGCACTGTAGAAATTGTTTATAATGCTGCATTAGCTGGGACATAATGACAAGGGGAAACCTGTGTATATTCAGTATGGACCCTTGTGGATAAAAGGCTGCAGCGGAGTCCTGGAGGCTTTCCATGCCAGCGGGTCCCACAAACAGGAGAAAGGTCAGACTGGTAACGCAGACAGTTCCTCCAGGTAGGAAGTCATGCACAGCGGTTGCAGCTACAGCAGCTCATTTAAAGCCTTCTGCATAATTCCTCACGGCGCGGCCCCAATGACACGTGAAAGTTCTTGGTTCCAAAAGGGTTTATTTTTATGGCAGATGGTAGATGGATCTGGATGTACACCCCCCACCCCACCCCACCCCCACCTGCTGTGAAACTCAGGACAGACCTGAGTTAAACAGGGAGGGAATAGGGGGAAGGGTCTGGGGAAGGATGTTTAATTGGCTCCGCCCTCTGGCCTTAATTAGTATGTAAATCCCTAGGTCGCCTGTAGTCACGCCCTCTACCTGTGCACTTTGGGAGGGGCGGTAAAGGCCTACGTGACTGAACAATGTAGGTCCATGGAGACTAGACTGTGTGTCAGGACCCTGGGTTCTGGGGACATGGCTGAACAGCTCCCGTTTCTCCCTTGGAGTCTCAGGGTTTCAGGTCCATGCCCAGCCAAGAACCAAGATACCCTTACACAGTCCCACAGACCCTCTTGTGAGTTGTTATTGTTTTTATATGTATAAACATTTTCTATCCAGGGTTACATAGTGTAGCCCTTACATAAAGTTCACTTTAACAAGGGAAGGGAGATTTCAATTCTGGATAGAGAGTGTATGTCAAGTTCTGTTAGCTCTGGCCAGTAACGCAGTTGCCATGTGGAGTAATAGACACCCTTTCAGGAAAAAAATAGATTAGGGAAATACTTTGTGAAAATATTATTTCATTTTCAGATTAGGTATTAATTTATTCTAAAATACATTATCTGTATGAGATTGGAGTGGGCCTCTCCTCCTTCAATAGGGTTAGGCTAAATTAGCTTTAGGGATAAAATACATGTAAAAGAGTTTGGGACTAAGAGAAGTGCCCAGTAGGGAGTGAAGCTGGAAAAGATGACTGGGTCAAGGTCATCTGCTTTGTCCAGTGTCTGAGGGCATTCCAGACTTTTCGTGTTTTTTTTTTCGTGTTTGCATATCCATCAAGGCTGGGCTGGAAGATACGTTACTGTGCTAGGTGTCATCTAAGACTTCCTTCCACTCACTGCCTGGAGCCTCATAACACACACACACACACACACACACACACACACACACACACACACAGAGAGAGAGAGAGAGAGAGAGAGAGAGAGAGAGAGAGAGAGAGAGAAGAAACAGAGAGAGAGAGAGAGGCAGACAGACAGAAACAGAGAGACAGAGAGACAGAGACAGGTAAATGCAAGGGAGACAGAAAGACAGATAGACAGTCAGACAGAAATAGGCAAAGGCAAGGGAGACAGACAGATAGAGACAGGTGAACAGATATGTACATCTGTACATCTAACTTAGACAATGCAGAGAACCTGAAGACCTCCTGGAGACCAGCAAAGTACAGAAGATACCTGTGAAATCACCTGGAAGGGACCAACCCTGTCACCGAGTCCCTTGTCAGTACAGTGGGTGGGCTCACTGCATCAGCTAGGAGAGAACTGCTTAGCAGTGTTCCTTCCTGCCTTGGAAGCAGAGCACCAGGGACCTGTGTACGCCTTAGTTGAGCCATGGTTGCCACTGCCTTTGAAGTTGCTGAGTAGGATCTGGGGCATCATTACCCCCTGCAGATGGGTCCCACCTACACCTGTTTGCACTTGATGCCGGAGGCCACAGACAGCTGCAAAGATTATTCAGCTTATAAGCATTTGTTTGCTCCCCAGCTGGACCAAATAGGAGAGCAGGTCTGGTTCTTCTTATTAAAAGCAAACAAGCCCATTATTAAAAGTAAACAGGACAGGACTGCTTTGAAACAATTAAGAAAATGTCTCCTGGCTCAAAGTCCTAAATTCACCCTGCTGCCCAAACAAGGGCACCACCCTAGATAAGAGGTGCCTTCCCCCAGGTAACCAAGTGTTTCTTACTTCCCAGTAATGTCACTGGCAGGGCAAGTGACGTGGGCACTCAGGGACTTGGGTGAGACATGTAACCCTCAGAATTTGAACTCAAGTCTGTATGTCTCCTAAGCCTATACCTATTCCAGTCTAGCATGCAGCTGCCACTACACACTAGTCTCCTGTGCCCTTATTTCTACTGAAATTAATCAAAGAAAAGCTAAAGAGCGAAGGAAAAGTAGCCTGCCTTCAGCCTGGGTAAAATCTCTTGAAACTGCAGTCATTCTGCTAGGACTTACGGAGTCAAGAAAAAACCCCAAGCCACTCCGTTAACTTAAACATGTCAAGCAGGTGAAGTTTACAGCCAGAGACTGAGATACTGCCAGACATGAGTGACAGAGTCAGACTCCTAAGAGAGCCATGTATAGTCGGGGCATGAATGACTGCTGTAGAATTCTATTAATCTGGGAGTCTTAAAGCTAGCAATAGCCATCCGTGGCACATTCTAAAATGAATGATGACGTTTGACTGGGCCTTGCAGTGTTTACCTGGAAGCCCAGCTATACGAGAGACGGTAGGCAGGAAGACTGCAGGTTGAAGGCCAACTTTAGCTACAGCGAATTCGAAGCCAAACTGGTTAACTTATTGAGATTCTGTCTCCAAATAAAAATTAAGCAAAATTTAGAAGGAAGACTTAGGGTATAACTAGCTCAATGGAAGAAGGCTAACCTAGCAGGTATAAGGCCTTGGAGTCCTTCTCGAGTACCAACCCCTCAACAACAACAACAAAAAGTCTTGTTGGTGAAAGAATCAATTAACAACTTGCTGTGGGTGGAAGCCTGGGTAGTGGAGAGGTTACTGAGGCTGCAGTGACCAGCTGGGGCTGGCAGAGGAAAGATATCTTTTGATAAAGCTGTGTCAGCTGTTACAAGTTGTTTGACAATAGGACCAACAATGATTTCACGGAGCAAAAGTCTCATGAATTATGTGGAATAAAAAAATATATACTAAAAAGTAGCCTGGCCGTTCTCCAAAAGGTTACACATGGATTTTTCCATATGGCTTAACAACTCCACTGTAGACACACATCCAGGGGAACTAAAACCACACTTCCAGGGGCGGAGGAAGACGCCTCAGTTGTTAGTGCCTGCCACGCGCTTTACCGTGCGGGAGCCTCAGGGATCCCAGTTCACAGCCCAGCACTCATATACAAATCTAGGCGGCTCTGTCCGTATATCCTTAGTTCTCGGTCGACTCTTGCAGAGGACCCAGCTTCAGGTTCCCAGCACCGACATCATCTACAGCTTCAGTTCCAGGGGTTCCAGCGCCCTCTTCTGACCTTTGTGGGCATTCGAACGCATGTGCTACACAAACAAGGCAAGCAGGCAAACATACATAAACACAAATAGGAATAAAGTTTACATCTGTTGCTACAACATGGATGAACTCGTTGCTAAGTGAAAGCAGCCACTTCGTGTGTGATTCATCGATGTAGTGTCTGAATAGGAAATCATAGAGATGGGAAGTAGATTAATGGGTGCTTAGGTCTTAGGGCTGAGAAGCTGGGGTAAATGGGGAGTGATTACTAGAATTGACTCGCGGAAATGAAAGGGGTGAATTTTATAGGTGTGAATTATAAGGCTTATACTAAAGAAAAGCAATTTACTACTGAACAGGAGATCCCCAGACGGTATGTTGTGTTGCTTTCCCGGCCCCCAGTTTACATTCTGTTTTCTTCCCACAGCTTCATTTCTGCAGAAGTTCCTTCATATGGACCACAGCAAAAGATGCCCAAGTGATGAAGCCATTTATCGTCCAAACTGAAATGAATTTGAGGAGAGGAGGGAAGACGCTTGGGCAAATTCTGTGGGGTTTGTGCCTCAAGGCTGGAAGGACCAGTGGTGTGGTTCTGTGGAGGGAGGGCTATAACCCAGGTAGCTGCTTCTGTGGCCCATGCTTCCTGCCTTCTTGCTTTTCAGGCCCAGCATGGTGTTGTTGATTTCTTACTACAGACAACCCCTGGGAAAGCCTGGTCCCTTGGCCTCCCTAAACCAGCTCATATCCTTACAAGAAGTCTCTTTCTTAAACTTCTTCCATGACCCTGTTTGAGTCAGCCATCTGTTTCCTGTCACCGAACTTCAAATAAACAGTCCCAGAGACACTCTGAAAGGAAGAGTGCAGTCACTCAGTGACACAGCTACATCGCCTCTGAAGAGCCATTGCACCAACTATCCTTGGTGTCAGTTACATCAAGTGCTGATAGCAAAGTATTCCTCTGAGCCTGGGGGACATTCTTTGTCCTAACTTCAAGTCAAGAGCAAGACTGTTGCGCCCCAGTAGCAAGCATGCACAACTTTTCCTTTTTTATCATTGTAACCGTTCTCTCTGTTCCTACTTTGGGCTTGTTGTACAATTTATAACTATCAGTATGGGGAGACATATTTATTTGGTTTTCCCTGCTCAGGATCTGCCATACTCCTAGACACTGAAGAGTCACACACTTCATCACCTCTGGAAAATTCTCAGTCAAATTCTATTGGAATACTCACCCCTAGTACGACTTCCTTCTCTCCTAGTCTCTCTCCCTCCTGCTTTGTATTTACTTCTGGTTCAAAATTCTCTTTAAGGCTGTGTCTTATCAGTTCTCTGACTCATCTGTAGAACTGAGTAGATACGCTAAGCACCATGACTGCATTCTTTGTTGCTAAACTTTCTGGTTTATTCCTTTTTCAGAACACATGTCTCTTTCTATAGCACCTTAAGTTTTTGCTTTCTTGATGAGTGAACTATCTATCATTTTCAATTAATTTCATGTATTTATTTAATTAGAGAGGAGGTGGACAGTGTACATTGTATAGGTCACTTTTAGGAATTGGTCCCTCCTGTGGGAGTCCTGGGGACTGAGCTCAGGTTGTCAGGCCTGCTGGCAAGTGCCTTTACCCAAACAGCCATCTCACTAGCCCAGGCGAACCATTTTAAATCTCTTTCTATTTAATTGTTCCACTGTTTCTTGGTCCCTTGGGTTTACTCTTTGTTTCTGTGTTTAGTAATTTTGAATTGTGAACTCATTTGGGGGAGGGGAGGATTGTCAGCGAGAATCTTAAAGACTTCAATGAGATTGAAAGCCTTCCGAGTAGGGTTTTTTTTTTGTTCCCCCTGTTTGTGAAGGGGTCTTGAGTATCTCCAGCTGGCCTTGATCTCATGATATAGTCAAAGATGACCATGAACTTCTGATCTTCCTACCTCACCCTTGTGCCTAGTCTTTTGGCTCAGGGCTCTGTACATGCTAGGCAATCTTTCTATCCACCGAGCTTTAGCCCAAGCCCCAGGGCTGTTTCTCATTTGGTTTTACTAGTTTGCCTACACTTACTTTAGGCCAGTAACAAACTGTCACATTAATTTACATCTTGGTTATTTCGAGTCCACGCAAGACAAGGCAAATTTCAAACTCAAACACAGCTGCATCGAGGCTACTGGGTGCAGATGCTCATTGGATGCTTTTTTGTCTCAACTCAGCCAAGAACATTAGATGTCTTCATCAGCTTCCTGCCTTGGAGAGGCAGGTGGGTATGCTCTACCTGACCTAGAATCTGTGTGGTTGTGGGACCCTGGATCTATTGCGTGTCCCTGCTTCACAGGAGAGCACACATCTCCTTTTCTGGTCCCTTGGTGGGTGAGCACCCAGACTCCTAGATTCTCAAAACTACTGACTCTTCCCTAGGCCACTGAAGCATCAGCTCTCGGGACACGTGCCTCAGTCAGCTTATGGAGGACAGGGGACAATCTGGGGAGGTTGGTTATCTCCTTCCATCATGTGAGCCCTCGGGATCAAACTCAGATTCCCAGCCTTGACAGCAGGTGCTTTTACTTGCTGAGCCATCAGCCCTTGGCCATATTTTCCACTTTAAAATGAACTCAGTTAGCTCGGATGGATTTAAAATAATTGCATGTTTCTCAGTAGGTGAATCTAAGGTTTCCAAAAGAATGTGCATTTCATGCCTTGTGGTTACTATCCTAGCAAGCTCCAGTATCTCCGTCACAACTATTATGTCTCAAGGACCTCATTGGGAGCATACAAGGGCTGAGCCCTGGCAATACTGTTGGCAAGGAAGGGGCAGGTCCTATACAGTCTCAGTTCCTTATTTGTGGCAGGGATCTAGGCTCCTGAGTACCTCATTCCCAATACTCAGGTAAGGAGCTATATTACTAGTTATCACGAGAGCATTCAGGTATCTCCAGACCAAAGGATAGCTATGAATATATGACCTATCACAAAATCAGAAATGTAATTAAACATTATGAAGGTTTTGGTTGTTCTTTTCTTTTTTTTCTCTTTCTTTCTTTCTTTCTTTCTTTCTTTTTTTTTTTTTTGCTTTGAGAGACAGGGTTTTTTCTGTGTAGCCTTGGCTGTTCTGGAACTCACTGGAGACCAGGCTGGCTTGGTACTTGGAGATCTGTCTGCCTCTGCCTCTGCTTCCCAAAGGCTGGGATTAAAGTGTTTTGTTTTGTGTGTGTGATGGTTTCTGTAACTGTATTGTAAGGCTCTCTTGCATGAACTTTGTATAGAATAACATCATATTACAATGTCAAAAGGTTCCACATGGCTAAAGCAAAGCACTATGGGAGCAGACATGGCTTGGCACCAACAAAGTGCTTAAGAAACACGAAAAGATAAGAATAGAATTCTCCTCACCTTACTATAGAGTAGACAAATGTCCTAGAGACTCAGAACCCTCACATATAGCCTCTTTTCTTTGGAAAGTCCCAGGAAAATGTAGATTCTTCCCAAGGCTCCCTGTAAACACCTTCATATGCTTTACTCCTATAACGAGAACAGGTATACTGGCTTGCAGGTGATGAATGTTTTTGAGTTGAGAAAACTAAAAAGACATAAAAATTAAAAAAATATGACACCAACGTGCTACATTTTAGCCACTATAAAATGACATGATTAACAACTCACATTGGCCCTGGAGGCAGCTGACTCCAGAAATAGGCCTCTGCTTAAGCATTGGTTGTAGGTCTATGGATGTTCCCATGTTACTTCAGCCTGCTACTAATCTATCACCCTCTTCAGTTAGCTTTCTGCCTCACTGACACATTCTAGACATCCAGGTTAAACACCCACATTAGAGTGGAGTATTTCCTAGGCTGCCGTGTACCAAACACAAGCAAAACATAGCTTAGGGTGACTCATTGTGAGAGATATTTTGAACTGATTTTTGCTAATTTTGTTTCAAAACAGGTCTGTTTCTAACCCAAACCTTTCATATACTGGAAACTCCTCAGCTCTCTAGGTGATTTAGTGGCTGTTGGGTCATAAAGATTTCTGCTTATAGGTCATCAGTGTAAGCTCGAACCGACTTATAAGTGAATAACACTGACAATGTAATCTTTGTTTTTACTCATTCAGTGTGTGTGTGTTTGTGTGTGTGTGTGTGTGTGTGAGAG
>NW_021620791.1:1515723-1518778 GCF_004785775.1 Grammomys surdaster | reverse complement strand
GAGAGAGAGAGAGAGAGAGAGAGAGAGAGAGAGAGAGAGAGAGAGAGAGGATGTCCAGCAGTTGGCTCTCTCTCATTGTATTGGGCCCAGGAAATCAAACTTGGGTCATCAGGCTTAGCAGCAAATGACCTTACCCACTGAGCCATCTTGCCAGCCCAAGAATCTAATCTTCAATGAATATGGTATCCCATTCAGTGCTCACCCAACTTGTCTATTATCTTTATTTGATTGTATTCTATTTTGAGGTTTGTTTTCTTTTTCAAGGTAAGATCTTTCTATATAGATAAAGCTGTCCTGGAATACACTACATAGGCCAGACTGGCCTCGAACTCACAGAAATCTGCTTGTCCCTCCCTCCCTAGTGTTGGGACTAAAATCATGTACCACTGTGCCTGGCCTATTATGTTGATTTTAAAGAAGTGGAAACAGAGTCACTGCGGGCTGGGAAGACAGTGCAGAAGCCAAAGTGCTTTGCAAGCACAAGGAGCCAAGTTCGTTGGTTAGAACACAGGCAAAAAATGTCAGGCAGCACATGCTTGTAACCCCAGTGCCAGGAAGGCACAGACAGCTGGGTTCCTGGGGCTTACTGGCCAGCTAGATGAGTCTATTGCCCGGCCAATGAAAGGCCTGGTCTCAAAACCAAGGTATGGGGCTGGAGATACGGCTCAGCGGTTAAGAACTCTTGAAGCTCTTACAAAGGACCCAGATTTGGTTACCAGCACCCACGTGGCAGCTCATAATTTCTGTGACTCCAGTTCCAGGGGCCCCATGTCCTCTTCTGGCTTTCCGGGGCACCAGACACACACATGGTGCAGTTGGGGAAGAGTTTCCTCACTACTGAGACATCCCATCCTGCAGAGAAGCTCCTTAAAACAGGAAGGAAAACAACTTGAAATAGCTTCAAGAAGTCTCTGAAGCTGACTGCATTTGCTAGGCCACTCCCTGTCGGTAAGCAATTAAAGTTGACCAAAATTGCTAAACTGCCAAAGAAGACACCGAGAGCCGGCTTGACACTTGGAAGATGCAGACACCAGAGCTGCCTGGATGAAGTTTAGACCAACTGAGGCCCCTGGAAAAAAGGACACTCTAACTTGTTGAGCTGCCTGCAGGCTGTGTAGGCAACTCCTTGTTTTTGCAGCTTTGTGGGCTGTCACCTGTGCCAGGGTGGGCTTTGGTGATGTAGCCATCTTTGAGCCATTCCTGCTCCTGTAAATAACCCCTCACTCATATTGCTATAAGTAACCCCAATAAAAGGCATTGGTTCACCCAGCTGGACTTTGGTGGTATCTGTACTTTGGTTTGTCATGGGCTCCCTATCTGAGATGAGAGGATGTAAATATTGCATCTCCTTGGAAAAGCTTCGTCACACATGTATGCAGGTGAACACTCATAGTCATAAAAACAACAACAACTACAACTTAAACAAAAAAACTCAAGATGGATGACATCTGAGGAACCACACCTGAGGTTACCCGTAGGCCTCCACAAGCATGTTCACAAACTGGCAACTATGTACACAAATGAGACCGGGAGTAGGGTAGGTGTGTTAGGAGGGGCAAAATGGGGGGAGCACAGGAGCTAGCCAAAATCTAATCCAATCCCATCATTTTTGGGTTTCTGCCTTTTTTGGCTGTTGTTATTTTTGAAACAGGGTTTCTCTGTGTTGCCCTGGCTGCCCTGGAACTTGCTCTATAGACAAGGCTGGCCTCAACACAGAGGCCCACCTGCCTCTGCCTCCCGAGTGCTGGAATTAAACTGCCACCATCACCCAGCTATGTGGAGTAAGGCCCCAGCTCTCAGGCTACTATCTTAACCAGCTCACACAACTGCTTGTGATGCAAAGACCCTTTACAACAGTTAGGGCTTTGAGGTCTTCCTTGAGTCTCACTGCAATCTGGGAGGCCTTAAAGAGTGCAAAAGGCAACAGTTTAGCATCACTTGAGGGCTTTTAACTCCCCACCCACCAAGGCATGAAACCAGTAGGGTAGCCTTGGGGAACCTAATGAAGTGTAAATAGGACAGCCCTAACACTATTGCTGCAGCATGTCTGTAAGCCTGAAACTGCATCATAAACGAAAATTTAAAAGCACCGAGGATGGATCCCCAGCACAGAAAGGGGTGCAGGAAGACTGGATGAGAGTAATATCAGCTGGTCTAGAGGGATTTCTGCCGAAATTAAGAGCAAGATTCAGAAAAACATGTTTAATGCCATCCTATTTTTGTGAAGTAAACAGAATCCACCCTTCTCTTGTATATCTTTACAAGGATTGAATGAAATGTTCATGGTAAATTAAAAAAAAAATCAGGGCTGGAGAGATGGCTCAGCAGTTAAGAGCACTGACTGCTCTTCCAGAGCCGTGAGTTCAATTCCCAGCAACCACATGGTAGCTCACAACCATCTGTAAACGGATTCGTCGCCCTCTTCTCGTGTGTCTGAAGACAGTGACAGTGCACTTACATATATAAAATAAATAAATCTTTTAAAAAAATGCAGAGCCTAGTTCCTGCTTAGTGTAGATGTAGGTGTGGGTACAGATGTAGGCATGGGTACAGGTGCCTCCTTTCAAGGTCCCTCCAAGTCAGGTTTCTTAACTTTACCACATATTAGAGTAGCCTGGGAAGTTTTAAAATGGCGTGAGATCAGTCACAGCCCAGACCAATTAAGTAAGATTCCTAGCATGAGAGTCCTGTCTTGGGCGGCTTATAAGTTCCTCAGTAGCTTCTAATATACACCAAAGTTTTCAGACCAGCTGGGCAGACGCTTCGGGAGGGCCAGGGTGGAGGACCAAGGCTGGGAACAAACCCACATGTGTAGCACTATTGAGCATTAGGTATAGATGCGCACACCAGTCCTTGGAACAGTCAGTGAGTGGAGAGAGAGCTCTAGAGAAACAGGCTGGCTCCAGAGATCAAACAGCCCAGTGGCCAGAGGTCAAGAATCAGAAGGGGAGCCATGTTTACTCTTGGACAGAGGGTTTGAAATTCCTCAGATTGGTTCCTGGGAGTCTCTCTCTCTCTCTCTCTCTCTCTCTCTCTCTCTCTCTCTCTCTCTCTC
>NW_021620791.1:1484426-1515713 GCF_004785775.1 Grammomys surdaster | reverse complement strand
CTCTCTCTCTCTCTCTCTCTCTCTCTCTCTCTCTCTCTCTCTCTCTCCCTTTCTCTGTCTCTGTCTCTCTTTCTCTCTCTCTTTAAATTTTTTTCTGAGACAGGATTTCAAACTCAAACACACACACCATGAAGAATGATACCTAAGGTTCCCCTCTGCTGTCCACATGAGTAGATGTACACACACACACACACACACACACACACACACACACACACCTACAAACTACCACCACCTCCATGACCACCAAAAAACAACCAAGAAGCAAGCACTGGTGCTAGAGGGTTAGGAGGAAGTTAGAAAGCCACTCGAATACAGCAGAATCTAGTGTAGCCCAAGTCAGTAACTTCCACTTCTCCAACATCCCTTTACAGAGCAGCCAGAATCCAATCTTAAACTGCCAAAAGCCAGGTGAAGAGGTGTAGCACCAGAATCCCATCGTTCAGGACTGGAGGCAGGTGACTTGGCAAGAGTTCTGGGCTAGTGTGACTTTAGACTGAAACCCTGTCTTAAAAAAAAATTGAAACACAAAACGTGGGGCTAGTGGTACAATGTTTGCTTAGCACAGAGAAACCAAAGCCCTGGGTCCTCACCCCTCCTAAAACTGAATAGTCTGATGGAGGTTCGTGCGTATCTGTCGTCCCATCTGGGAAACCTGCCACACAGCCCCTTTCAAAGAACTTTTAGTTAGTGTTGGTCTTAAGAGAGGACAGCTAAGTCAGTAGTGAGCCTGGTTGAAGCCTGGGGAGAAAAGGAAGCCGAAGAGTGGTGTGCGTTGGCAAACATTGCTAAGGTTGGACCAAGAAGGGGGTAGGGGCAAGTTGAGGATTATTGTTTGGGGTCTGGCAGAAAGGCAGGTCCGACTTCTTCCACCAATAAAACAAGGGCCTTCAATTAGATGTATTGCATAAAGTTGCAGAACGCACTCTGCAGTGAGCGAGACAGCAGCATGCCAACACTGCAGGTTTGCAATAGGCCCTCTGGAGTTAGATTGTACTTGATTCTTGGCCTGGCCTACTTTTATTGAGGATTTCCTGAGTGTTGACTTCCCCTGTATCCAACACCACTTTAAGTATTTTCATTTATTAGCTCATGCATTGCTTAAGACAGCTATCAGGTAAGTACCATCAGCATTTCTGGTTACCAGTGAGGAAACTGCTGCCCAGAGCGGTTAGGTAACTTACTCAAAGCTACACCGTTCATAGGTTGTTAACTGGAGCTTGAACCAGGCAGTCAAGCTCTCCACTCACCTGGTTCATTATAATACCAGCGACATTAACATCAAAATGATAATTCCGGGGGAACAAACCACGGGTCAAGCACTAATACCCGCAACGTTCGGGTGAGCCATTTGCAACTGAATATCCTTAGGGACCGGAAGTGGCAGGGTTGCCTCAGAGACAGTGACTTACAGGTTTGGCCTCTCCTGATGTCAGGAAGAAGCGGTGGGGCAGCTGAGTTGAGCAGAGTGGCCTGAAGGAAAATGCAAGCATCAGCGTTCTGTGCAGAGCTCCCCACATTCTTTTGATCAGTGTTTAAAGAATGACTTACTAAACTGAGTTAATTGGGACTACAGCATTTGACACGTTCCTTTTGGTCAAGCTCGAAAAAGGCTCCGTTTACGCTTGCAAATGGTTCAATTAGGTGCTTTAAGTTCGTTTACAAGTTGCCTATTTGATCTCCCTGCCAGACACCGGGAAAATGTCAGAATAAGTGCTCCTGGCTATGGAGTTAGGCAGTGGATCTAGGGACACAATTATCTAGTCCACCTCAGTCTTTGGTGCCCTTTGTTAAACTTCTCAAGGGGGTGGTTCTGTGGTTATGGCAACACTGGCTTGAAAACCATCAATATTCAGGCCACACGCAGCTAGCGATCTCTACAGACAGATGCGCAGGCGATTAGGAACCCTGATGCCCTTTGCGTTTACTCAGCCTCAGCAGATCAATCTAGCGCCCTGCAACTTTATGGAACTCAGCACCCCACTGCAGGATACTCTCCCCGAACTCTCCCTAATCTTGTAGCTGGCTCCCTGCAACCGTGACTCGGCGTTGCAGTCCTGACATCATCGAAGAGGCCTCTCCTCCCAGGGCTGCAGTAGCGGCAGCAGTAACAGCTTTCCCGCCCCGCTGGTCGCACACCAGGTGCGGGACGTAGCGCTCAACGTGCCGACCTTGCAGGTCCCTCGAGGGGCGGGGCGGGCGGTGCAGCGCGGCTTCACTGCAAGCAAGCTGCCATTGTGGGCGGCTGGACGCTCACTCGCCCTCCCCACTCAGAGACCCCCGCACGGGGCGCTCTGAACGTCCGGGAGACGCACACCGGGCTCGCCTACCCTCGCGCCAGCTCCTCCTTGCAGCAGGCGCCCTACACGCCTCTCCGCCGGCGCGCGCTCCCAGCCCCGCCCTCGGGCGGCGCACGCACCGGCCGTGAGCGCGCGCCATCCCCGCGCTCCCGCGCCAGACTCCCGGTCGCGAGCGCGCGTGCGCTCCTCGCAACAGCCCCGGGAGCTCCGCCAGAGCGAGCGCGGGGCCGGGCGCACAGGAGTAAAAAGGAGGCGGCGGCCGCGTCTGCGAGCAACAGATCCGGGCGACGCGAGCTGACCTCGTCTGCTGCTGCCCTATTTCGTTCTCTCTTTCTTTATTTTGGAGTTTCAGGAAAAAAAATTATATTTGGAAAAAAAAATATATATATTTTTCTTAAATGGCGCTGGCCCCGGGTCAGCGGGCGGTTTTCTCTGCACCAAGATGGGCTTTGCCGTTTCCGTCGTGGGCACCCGTGGTGGCTTGATTGTCAGTCTTCTTCGGACATTTTTGAGGCCAGGAGCCGAGCACTGCACGTAGGCGACTCGCCCTCCAGAGCGGCTGGGCGTCTCGGATTGGGACTTGGGAGGCAGAGTGCAGTAAATTGCGAGCACCGCGTGCTCTCTGCAAAACCGGCGGCGAGCCGGAGGTAGGTCGCTCCCAGGGTGAAACCGCTCCCGGGCTGAGCGAGCCCGGCCCCGTGCGCAGTGCAGCCACCCCGAGAGCGTGTCCTGTCCCCGCCGCGCCGGGAAAATGGAGGCTGTGATCGAGAAGGAATGCAGCGCGCTTGGAGGCCTCTTCCAGACCATCATCAGCGACATGAAGGTAGGACACCGGGGGCGCGGCTGCTCTGACCTCGCCGCGGGGCTTCCCCTCCACCGCCGCCGGCCAGGCCCTTGCCTGCGCCGTGGCTGCCGGCCACCTGCGGGAGCTCTGGAGACCCGGGTGTCACCTGCTCACCCGCCGGGCAGTCCAGGCTGTGCTGGGTCACTGGGCAGGCGACTTCCCGAGGGGTAGTGGAGAGAGTCTGATGCCACTTGCCAACCCCTGCATTCATAATCCCAGGGGGCGACACCATCTTGTTCCTTTGGGGGATTAGGGCCCTAGTTCCAAGTTTTCCATTGTCTGTCCCTGGACTGAATGTCTGCAACCCGTGGAGAATGGACGCCCTGGAGGACACCTGACTCCCTGGGTTTGGGGTGGGGTGCTTAGCGCGGTGGTAGAGCGGTAGTGGGGGGGCCCTGCTTGGCTGCAGGAAGGAGTCTTCCGGCCTGGGAGATTGGGTGGCAGGGTTGTTACAAGCTTGGCTTTCAGGTCTGCCTGGAGTAGGGGAATCTGAACAAATTAGTTATTAATTAGTCTGTTCCAGAGCTGCTGATGGTGTTCCCTGCCTTCCCCATGCCCTCCCCCGGGGCTCGGCGCAGAAGTTCCCAGGGTAGTCTTTCAGGGACCCGAGGTTGAGAGGCTTACGGAAGGAAGGCAGGGTTGAGGTTTCCAAAACTACTATACCCAGCTCTCTCAAACACACATCCACACCCCACTCTTCTCTGGGAAGGATTGTGTGTGCGTGTGAGTGCGCGCGAGTGTGTTGGGGGCGGGGAACAACACCCTAGCCTTTTCCTGCAAAGGGTGGGACTGGAGATAACCTGATCCTCCAATGTGGGTTTTCTGGTGCTCAGAGGTAGACCGTGACTTAGGTTACCCACCCTAATGAAATAGAAGCAGCTCCAGGAGCTGCCTGGGTGAGGGAATTGGGGGCGGTAGGGGGGATTTTTTCCAGTGTATTTAGGGAGCTTCTCTTTGGCTTGAGGCCAGCCCCAGTCTGCCTCAACAGATCCGGGGAGGTGGTG
Organism: Grammomys surdaster; assembly: GCF_004785775.1. Classification (NCBI taxonomy): domain Eukaryota; kingdom Metazoa; phylum Chordata; class Mammalia; order Rodentia; family Muridae; genus Grammomys; species Grammomys surdaster. The sequence goes on along the minus strand of NW_021620791.1, from coordinate 1,511,565 downwards.
TTTAATTAAAAGCTCGGCTTCCAAAAGAGTGGGCAGGTCTGGAAAGCTGTGCTGGCGGGTGGGTGTGGACAGCCCCTCTTCAGCCGCTGCCTGGCGCCTGGGGAAGCTTTTGTCTGATGAACTGTAAGGTTTGGAGAGGCCGTGGGCCATCGACATGACTTTGGGGAAGAATGTTCAGCTGTCGTGCCTGCCTCCTCCTTTTAGAACCAACTGTCACCTCATCCAGTGTGAACTTTGCCAAGGTGCTTGGTTGGTCCCGCTCAGGTCCATTTTGCAATCCTACCAAACTCGTGCCTTTTGTCAGAAATCCTTGTAGCCTAATCTGTAGCCAGAGCCTGCTCGCCCAGGAATGCCTCTAATCCAGTCGCTTGGAATTAGATGGATTAGTCTCTTCAAAGATAGCCCCTTTCATTCCTTTGCCCTCAATTCACATTGAATTATTGAAGTGTTCTTTTGAACAAAGATTGATGCCCCTCCTTGGACTCTTGTGTTTATTGTTAACTTAAATTTCACCCACTTTATTATAGTCAAAACAAGATTTGGTTTGAGGCACACACTGTATGTTGTGATGTACAGGGGAGGTATTTGAGATGGGTTGGTAAAGCTGCCTTTTTTTTGGAGGAGGTAATGATGTTTCCAGTCCCTGAAGAGAAATGAGGAATCCTGGGATCTAAACTGATCCCTGACTTCAGTTCCAGAATAATCACACCTGGAGTTTTCTCTGCCTTTGATGATGATGATGATGATGAAGATGATGATGGTTGTTTGTTGTTGTTTTAATCCAAAACCAGGGCTCAGTTCTTTCCAGTAGGTGGTTTGAACCCAAAGACCTTCAGAAGGTAATTCTTCCCCAAGGATGGGCTGTGCCATCTTCCATCCAGCATCTGGGTGCCTGGTGTAGGCTCTGCGTAGACATTTGTAGGTGGAAGACACACTGCTCTCTCAGTGTTGATTCTAGTTTCTCTTTGAGTTTGGTAGATTTTTTTTTTCTCACTTGACAGTAGAATATTTCAGACTGAAGGTACAGCAGGAGGGAGGTTACATTGTGCTTGGATTCTGAAGAATTCTAGGCTCTTTGGGGAAGAGAGGGATGGGGGATAGCGTACTGGTTGTCTGATTTCTAAGGTTGTTGTATGAGTAAGGGAACTGCTGAATATTTTTTCATGGAGTTTTCTTCTTTAGAAGACTTCTTTATGGAGTGGCCAGCGATGACAGTTCAAAAGAGAAGTGACGAGATTAAATTGGGCTTTTGAGGACAGGCAGCATAGGATATATGGATATGTGGGGTTGTCAGCAAGAAAGTCAGCTCTTGGTGTCGCCTGGCGTTGTGATGACCTCCTTGTCCTTCCTATCTTTACACTCATGACCAGCTTATCATATTTTTGGTTCCCTTTCTGTTGGCTTTTAGGGAGAAGCCATTTGGATTGTCATCTCGGTATCATTTTTAGGTGATTTTTTTTTTTTTTAAAGTAAGGTTGAGTTGGGGTGAGAGAAAGGCTAAGAACATTTTTTTTTTAAATAGCTTTGGAGACTTCATAAATGTACAGCAACACAGGAAGGGAGTCAATTTCCTCTTTGGAGAAAATAAAAAGATAACAAGAGAGTGGAATAATTCCACGCCTGTGCCATCCATCTTCTGAAGCAAGGAGCCTCAAGACACAGCAAAGCTCTGGAGAATTCTTTGTGCTTCCTGCAAAGATTCTCCATGGGGCTGAGTCCTGGGCCCACAGGGCCTGTGTTTATCCCTTTCAGGGGTAGGATGAGGAAGAAGTTATCACTTTGCTTCCATTGGGATCAAGCCCCAAGGAAAGCAAACAGCAGCTGCTAAAAAACTTACTGATTCCTTGAGGAGAAGAAAGCTCTGTTTTTCCCCTTCCTTCCACCCTGCTGTGGTGGTGGTCACTAATGAATGACGGTGTGCAAAATCACTTACTGGCTGTCTTCCCTGAGATCCACGTAAATCACCCTCAGAGCTCCGGAGGTGACTGTTGACAATTAGAATCTTTTTTTATTTCTATCCAAGTTCTGGACTGAACTGGCTCTTAGTAAGGTAAACAGATTAGTGTTGTTTGTTTTGAATCATTAGACCAGAATTTGACTATGTTTCTGTGCTTTTTGTGTTCCAGAGACTTTGCTAGCCAGACTTAAAGAGTATCTCGCCCTGGAGACAGCAGTCTTCTTTTAATAATTAACTTTTATTTAAAAAAAAGACACAAAATCAAATATTTCCTCATCCTTGTTGCTCAAGCACCAGGATGCCGGGGGCTGTGTTGGACCTGCTGTGGCTAGAACTTTGCCCTGGGTTCAAGTTTATGTAATATGGGTAAGCTAAAAAGTACCCAGTTGCACCTGAATAAGCTGTTCCATGTGTCGCTTTAGACAGGGGTGTTCTGTTACAGGCACCTGTGCTGAGCAGAATAGTGGCCTTGTTCAGTTCCTCCAGACTGCCCCCACTTCTGCTGGCCACCAGTATCCTCTGTCTGAAGGTCTGTCTAAAATTAGAGCTGCCAAAGGGACATCTTGAATTCCACAGGGATCTTGCTGTGGGTCAGAGACACACGGAGATATTTCCCCTCACCTCTCATGAGGTGACAATATAAGTATCAGGTCTGACACCATGCTGTGACTTTACAGCTGCCCTGTTCACTGTAGTAAGAAGGACTCACTTCCTAGCTCTTTATTGAGCCTCCTATGTAGATGGCCTTTCGCTAGGCCCTGCCCTTGCTCCTTTCCCCCCCCCCCCCATACAATATGGCTGCAGGCAATGAAGGAAGGAAGGTCTGCAGTTTACTCAGGGGAAGGGCGTCCATCAGTCTTCTTGGACTTCTCTTTCAACTTGCTTCAAAATAAAAGGGGTTTCTGCAGTAAGATAATGAAAAGCCAGCCAGGCGACCAGGTACTGGGAGGGAAGTGGGCTGTTGTGCGGAGAGGCTGACAGCTACACAAAGGCAGAACAAGCAGGGCCCTGTAATGGACAGATGGGCCCCATGTTGGCTTTTCTCTTGGCAAATGGTTGTGTTTGGCCAGGGTTTTACAGCTTCCTCATTTTGGGCCTGTGGGAGAAGAAGACAAAGTGAAGATGTCATACAGTTGGCAGTAGGAGCTGCCCAAAGAGGGCTCCTCCTTCTCTTCTAAGGGAGATCAGTCTTTTGGGAGTTCAGGGTGTGAATCTTGTCTTCCTTTGGAAATATGTTACTTTGGGGGCTTAACTTAGCTATTCCGTGGGGAAAGCCCTTTTATATTCTGTCAAATAAAGTTGTTTAGAACTTGTTGCTCAATGTCCTGAACCTTTATGCTTTGGAATTCCATAATTCATAAAGGCCCAGATAGAGGGTTCATAGTTTGCGTGGAAGATAGACTGAGCTCACCTCTGGTCTGGTTCAGCACGCACCTTTCTAGAATAATATATGTCCATCTCTGTGGTATTTTATTTTCAGCTGTCTTGGACCACCAAACTGCTGTGATGTCAGGAAGTCAGACCCAGCCTCTCTAGCTGTCACTTGCACTGCACATACACAGGGAACACTGAATACAGGCGCAGTATATCTTACATAGATCCTGTCTTCCCAGCGGCTGACTGCCTGCTTGCCCTCTGACATCTTCTAGCCCAGCTTGGGCTGTAAAGGAAAAAAGAAGAAAGCCAAAATGATACAGTCAGTTTGGGCAGCTCACTTGAGGTTGCTAAAATGCTCGGCGGGTGAAAAGGTTGAAACTATTGATCCATTCGATGCTTTATCATCTGTATCTAAGCTGTTTCCATCTTTGCAAGGACTGGTGAGAACTGGCAGGGTTCCTTGTGAGATGAGACCGTTTAGAGGTTCCCATTGGGAGATGGAAAAATGAGCTCATTTTAAGTTCCCCATTACTCCTTGGAATCGCCTTCAGGACACTTTCCCACCAAACCCACACCTCTGCAAAAATAAAGAAATTGCCTTTCCCCAGACCAAACAGAAGCCAAACAGAAGACAGATTTTGGATGGAGTCATTCAGAACACCAGGAGGACATATTTGGGGCCCCTTAACTGGAACTGGCCGATGCCTTGAGCAGTTTAATTCAGATTTACAGATTGTACTGCCGATACGGCCTTATTAAATAGCAAATGGAGAGACAAACAGTAAATTAATTGGCCGGGCATTCAGGAAGCCTATTGTATTTGATTGCCGAAGCTCTCCCTTAAATTAGATGCAGAATTCAGGTTTCTTGTGAGTATGTGTGCTCCAGAGACAAAACAGGCCTCTCGTCCCCAGCTAGCCCTAATCCAGAGTCTATCCTGAGGCTGTGTCCCCACCTCTAAGCCCTCCTGCAAGGCCTTGGCGTGACTCATTCTCTACGTCAACCCAGTGTGGTTAGAAGTGGCCGTTTTTTTACCCGTTGAGAGATTGTGAGATTTGGTTGTTTAAGACACTCTGGCGTGTCACCGGGCACGTAGTCGGTGCTCATTATTCATTGCTTAGGGCACACAGTGTGTAGGAAGGGACTTGGAGAAGGACCTACTGTGTGCCAGGCTTCTACTGACAGGCATGCATGATTTTATATCATACACACACACTTTGCAGATGAGAAAATGGAGGTTTGGGCAGGGAGATGCAGTAACTTGTCTGAGGCCATAGTGAGGTGGAATTTCTGTTCAGACCTTGTCCTCTTTGGCCCAAAGTGGAGCTCATTAAGAACTCAAGGTATGGGGAGAGCTGATATATTTCTAGAAGATAGCACTTCATCTGTCTGAGCTGACGGGAGGGTCATAGAAGGGACTAGGGCCCCTGATCTTGAGGTGTGGGCTTGAATGGAGATGCTGTGGGTGGAAGTCTCTAATGCAGCTGTTGCCTCTGGAAAAAAATATTTAATTTAAGGAGTATGAAGAGAGATGGCTTCCCTCTTTTCCCATTTATCAATTACATTAATAGAAAAATTCGCAGTGTTCCTCCTTTCTTCCTGGTTCTGTGGGAGCACGAGGAGGCTCCCCTCAGCGCTTCTCCTGGTCCAGGTACAAAGCTCACGGGATCTCCTCACTGACGGCTTGAGAATGGAGTCAAGGTGTCTGAGGCAGGGCTGTACTCTCATAATCATATGGATTAGGCAGGTTCACCCAAAGTTCACATGACTCCTCAGAGTGAACTCCTTACCTCAGACTCCTTCTGTGTCCAGCCCCGGAACACGCCTGTAAAAGAGCTTTCTGTGTTTAATTACGTCCTGGTAACCCTCCGGTTTGGGCTGAGTTGGTAGAGTCCTTTCCCTTGGCCTCCCCAGAAAACCACCTTCCTGTATTAATTCTTGGCCTTGGTCTTAGTCTATAAGAGGCTTCTTTTCCTGTCTTAAGTGGGGGAAAAATAGTTGAGTGCCTTTTAAGCTATGTGTCTTTTTATTTGATTCTTTGCCTCAAAGAATGGACAGGAACAGAAACACTGGCTTGCTTAGTGCCAGTAGCTCCTGGAAGGGTAGAGACGGACAATAGATATTGTTTGGGACTCTCTTGCTGCCACCTGCCACCTGACAGGACTCTGCAGGGGCCAGGGTAGTGGGTCTGACCAGAGTAGGAGGTCTGGGAATGTGTGCCCTTTGGGTGGCCCAGCATGGTTACAGAAAAGACCCACTGAGTGCCGTGGGAGACATGAAGCCTGGGTCTGCTCCCAGAGTCCCCGAGTTCACGCTTTTGGCAGCACCTTATTTGTTAGGATTTTGAAAGTACTAGGTCACCAGGGTTGAGCATCACTGAGCCATCCGGCCTCCCCTCACAGATCCAACCCTGTCATGCCGCGTTCTTGATCTCACCCAAGCAAAAGAAGAACCCAATAAGATGCTTGCACAAGGATGTGAACAATCTCAGTATCACCTAATTTGGTCTTCAAGATAGCCAAACAGTATGTTTTGCTATGTGTATCTCACCACTATTAAAAATTAAAATAAAAATACAGCAAAATACTAAGTAATTCCAGTAAAACTCAATAGAAGCTTATTGAGAAATCTTTGCAGTTTTTTTTTCCCCAATCTGTAATATGCCTGTCTAATGTGCTGTTCTTTGTTTGGAAATTGTTGGATATGTTAGTGTGGCCGAGGTATTGAATTTTTACTCTGATGTACCTTTTGCTAAGCATAGTGGTGCTATACTGCACTCCTGGTATTTGGGAGGTAGAGGCTGGAAGATTAGAAGTTCTGAGTCGTTCTCAACTCCATAGAGACTTTGTGGTCTGCCTGATTATGAGACTGTCTTAAAATACAAAAACGAACGCCACCAATAAAAGTACATAAGAGTAACAAATGTATTCTTTTAGTTGTTTGCATTTAAATAGCCATGGGTGGCTAGGGGCTACTTCACTGACAGGCAGAGATCTTAGACACACTAAGTGCTGTCCCGCCTTACAGTGTGGCTTCCTGCCGTTCACCTTCTACCTCTCCCATCAGGATATGACGCTTGTCCACATTCTGGAGGTCTACTGACCAGGAACACAGGCAGCTAAAGGAAACCCCGAGGCTAAGTTTCTCAGTCTCTAGGAATCCCGGTTTTGTTTTTTGTAAGATGGGTGTAATACTAATGCCTGCCTTTTAGGTTCCTTGAGCAGTCTCTGAAATGCAGATTTATTTACCTGTGAAAGAGTCCCCTCTTCCCTTTCATACATGCGTCCAGAAATTAGTTACTGTAGCCTGTAGATTGGGAAGGGACTTAAGATCTAGGTAGTAATTATTTCTTTGCTGCTTCAGGCAAGCACTGTCTCACCCTTTTTGGAGCCGTGTTAGAGCCTGTAGCGGAGCTTCTAGAAGTGGAGAAGTTAAAACGTTTTGGGTTTTTGTTTTTTGTTTTTTTGCTTTTGGTTTTTCGAGACAGGGTTTCTCTGTATAGCCCTGGCTGTCCTGGAGCTCACTCTGTAGACCAGGCTGGCCTCAAACTCAGAAATCCGCCTGTCTGCCTCCCAAGTTCTGGGATTAAAGACGTGCGCCACCACTGCTCGGCCAAGTTTTTGGTTTTTGTAAAGTCACCCTGAGTACATCAGAGCCCTCTGGCCTAGCACGGTCTACCGGGATTCCATTTCTCTATATGCAGACCTCACCAACTGTTCATAAGAGGGTGGACTGGGAGAAAAAAAGGCATTCAGAGATACTGAGGACAGGGAAGGGAGGGAAGAGTTGGGTTGCTGAGCTATCTTTTGTACCTCTTGGTTTTCTGGGTGGTCATCACTTGTCGTCTCTAAGTGGGTTCCGGCTCTGTCTCCAGTATTGAGTCCTCCCATCAATGGCTGGTCTTGATGTGAGCGTCTTCCTGCTGTCTGAAAAGCTGCTCTTCAGTCTGAGCTTGGCCCTGGGCCCCAGCCGACTGGCCCGTGTGTGTTCACGGGCCACATGGTCTCTGACTTCCTTAGACTCAAGGCTCCTCAGTTTCCCACCCCATCATCTCTGCCTGTTGAGATCATGTTCATCCTCCCAGGTACCACAGGGAAGGGTCCTCTTCTTGGGTCCTTCCTCCTGAGAGCCATTCTGTGAGGTCATACTTCTTCATAGTCTACTGGATAGTTACTAATTTCAAAAAGTGAATTTTCTGGGTGGTAGTGGTACACACCTTTAATCCCAGCCCTCAGGATGCAGAGGCAGGTGGGTCTTTGTGAGTTCGAGGCCAGCCTGGTTTACAGAGTTGAGTTCCAGGAAAAGTAGCTACACACAGAGAAACCCTGTCCCCCCAAAAAACAAAACCAAAAACCAACAAAAAAAAAATGTGTTGTTTTTTTTTCTTTGAAGCCTGGTTCTGCCACTTTTTGGGGCTCTTTATTCTGGAAACCTTGCTTTCCTGAGCCTTGATTTTTTTTTTTTTTTAAATCTAAATAATGGGAGGTGAGGGGACAATATTTATCTCAAGGATTAAAAGAGAAGGTAGATGTTTCACGCCAAATGGTTTGGCGTGAAACACATGCCAAATTAACGTTCTTCCTGTCTGTCCAAGCTACCTCAGTCAGTCTCAAGCATCTGCAGCCTGCAAGTCCAAAATCTGAAGCTTTATTTAGCATCTATAAGAGGACTCTCCTCAAATGCCAGATTTTTGGACATGCTAGACTTGAGCCTTTCGGATTCAGGGAAAGCTATACAAATCTACATTAAAACTCCTGACATTTGGAATCAATCCTGGTTTCTGGTATGTACACACACACACACACACACACACACACACTTTTTTAAAATTAGAGTTCCTTGCTGGTGGTGACACTCGTGTTTCGGAAAAGTACAAGTTTGATACTACAATCCGTATTTGTGTTTCAACATTCAACATACAGATAACGTTGAAGAATGCAGTCTGTGTATTCTGCAGTCTGATTATATGCTTGGGGGACGCAGGGCATGGTGAGAGAGTTGGAACTGTGAACAAGCCTGTCACAGGCCTTGTCTTGATCTTTATAAGAGTCACAGGCAAGACATCAATCTTTACTGCAAACATACTGCCAGGAGTCCACACAAGAATTTGTGGGGATGTTGAGGAGTGCCTCTAATTTCCACTTGGGCTGGTAGGACAGAATCCTAGAAGATCTTTGGTCTGGGTGACACCCAGCTGACAATTCGGTCACATTTTACTTGTATAATAAACGTTTCTATGGTGGGAACTACCGGCATTAAGTGTTTGACACTTTAACCCAGCTAGGAAGAGACTATCTTCATTCCTGTTCGTTCTACAGATGGGGAGCAGGGCAGCAGAGAGAGGTTCAGCCATTTGTGTAGCAGGTGAGGGGTCAAGCCCAGGCTGTGTGACATCCTGTGACATCTGCTCTAGGACTGTGCTCTGTAAGCCACTCTCTGTTGTCCCCCACAGTGTGACATGTCACATTTTCCCCCTCGTGGTCTGCGGTGGATGCATTTCATCCATCTGATGGTTTCAAGTATGCCATCAGGATTCTGGATGTATCACATGCAGAATCTAGATTTGCCTCTGGGCTGCTTCATGAAGCCTTGTGGGATGGAGTGGTGGGTTGAGCTGAGAGTGCTTGCAGTGCAAACATGAGGATCAGAGTTCAAATCCAGAAAACGCTGAGCACGTCTGCATTCTCCTGTAACCCTGGCACGATTGGAGGCAGAGAGAGCTGGACACTCCAGATCCACCTCTGGCCTGTTCATGTTAATGGATGTATGTACCCACATGCATACATGCATAGCACTCTATACCTGCAGGAAGCTTTGAGGGGCCTCAAGGGACAGAATCCAGTAGTTGGCCTGAAATTTTTTAACAGTTAGTAGACCCATCTGTTGGTGCCTCTAGCTTATCAGTGAAAAATGTAAGTGGAGAGTGATGGAGTCCAGTGTGGCTGCCTCAGGATGCAGGCTCTACTTGGGGACCCCACTCCAGACCAGGAGACTAAGTGCCAACCAGGAGCCGGCAGATCCTTGCATTTAGGAGCTGGCAGTGGGGTGGATTAGTTTCCAGGGAGACCACGACTGCATTCTGAAGCCTGGCTCTTTGCAGCTGAGCATGCTGCCATTAAGGAAGTCTTTGAGTTGGGTTTAATGGTTATTCTTTGTTTTGAAGTGACTGTTTACTGAACCTTCAAAGCCAACGCCACAGCAGGATGTGATCTGGGACCTGAATAATTGCATCAGACACCCCAATAGGAAGCAGGTACTGAGGAGCCTAGCCAGGAGTAGCTCAGGGCCAACCCCTAAGTCCCAGCCATTGCTGGGAGGACTGAGGTCTTCATTCTGCAGCCTGGAGACGTGCAGTCCCTTGGAACCTGGTTCCCCAGGAACTTGGCCTGTTTGATGGTGCTGGCCTTAATTAGGGACACCCTAATTAAGTCACTGAGGAGGCAGGTTTTCGTTCTTTCTTTTTTTTTTAAAAAAAGCAAATGTTTTGAGAACATTTCATGAGGGATTACTTCTGAAAGATTACACAAGTTATATAAAATTAATGGAAGAAAACCTAGAAACTTCAATTAAGTGAAGTTATCCAAAAGCACCAATTGCAAAGTGGGTTATGTACTTACTCAGGCTCACAAGAGTCCAGACAATTAAAGGGCTATGAAACCTCTTTTTCATCCAGTCTTCCCTTTCCCATGCAAGGACTTATATAAGCTATGCAAGTTTCTGTGACTTTGTATATCTATAGTAAATTCTACTGGGGACACATTTGAGGACCTACTGTGTGCAAGGTCCGGCTTGAAGTGCCGAGGATATAGAGCAGCAGCAAACAAAAGTGACAAATTCTTGCCTTTCTGGAACCTACTGTCTAATGGAGTGAGTGACAGATAAGCGATCAATAAGTGGCATCAATTCTTAAAAAACAACCCCCCCCCAAAAAAAACCCTCTTTGTTTATTTTTCATTATTATTTATTTTTTGTGTATGGGTGTTTTACAAGCTTGGTGCCCTGGGAGGCCAGAAGAGGGCATTGGACCCCGTGGGCCTGGAGTTACAGACAGTGGTGAGCCCGTGTGGGTGCTGGGAATTGAACCTCAGCCTTCTGTAAGGGCAGCGAGGAGGTGCTTTTAACCACTGAAACTATCTGTCTATCCCCATCTGCCTATATGCTAAAAGGAATCTGTGCAGTGCCACAGTCAGACCTGTATGCCTTCAAGAGTGATGAGGGAGAGGAGAGTCTCCAGGAAGGGGACACTGAGTAACAACTTATGCTCTGTGGAAGAGTGGTCCAGTCTGTGCAAAGGCTCTGCGGTGGGGAGCTTGCCTCTAACCCGTGTTCAAGCTAGGCTGGGTTTTCGCTGTTAGAAGCAATGCTGCAGTAAGTTCGTGGGTTTTTCGCAGGTTTCTGTTTTTCTGTGAAGGATTTATCTGTGGCCTGAAGGAATGTACTTCTCAAAGCTTCTGGAACCCGGTGCTGACTGTCTTGCAAAGCATGTCTCTGCTTACATTCCTGTGTCTGAGCGCTCATCTTCCAGATTATTTTGAAAGAGGCTGGCCTTGGACATTAATGCCAAGAGCTTGCTGAGTTTCCAGTTTCTAAGGCTTAGGGGTAGGACATACCGTCTTATCTCGGGCTGTGGTCCTCCAGTCTTGCTGTTGTCTGGGTAGTTCTCAGAAAGCAAGAGTGTCTTCACTTGCAGATTCCTAGGCCCACCCTTAAATTCTTTGTTGATCTGGGGTGGGGCTCAGGAATTTGCCCTTTTAACAAACCCTTACTGATTCTCTCTAGGTTTTGCAGGGATTGCAGTAAGGGTTTCTGGAAGGGGAACTCAGGTCAACCTGAGCGGCCAGAGGCTTCCTCTGTATAGTTCATGAAGCAAGAGGTTCTCTGTCTTGTGTGTGTGTGTGTGTGTGTGTGTGTGTGTGTGTGTGTGTGAGAGAGAGAGAGAGAGAGAGAGAGAGAGAGAGAAATAGTTTCACTCCACCATGGATATATCTGGAATATATTTCGAGCGGACATTTTGAGTCATGCTAACTATGACTTTAGGAAAATGCTTTCCTTCCTGCTTTCTTTCCCTCTTTGCCAGGAAAACGTCTGCTTCCTCTTTAAGAGTCAGGTGAGACGTTTGGGAAACTCCCAGTAACTGCCCTCCAGTGCTTCCTTTTGTAGCTTTGGCATCAGTGGACCCTGTTATCTCTGCACGGCTGGCCCCTCACTCAGTGCCTGCACATAGTAGATACTCATTTAATGTGCTGTTTCAGAAGGCTGCCATTGTGTGCTGACTCACTAAAGCAGAGGTGAGCTCTGTGTGCTCTTCAGCCCTTCAAGCACAGTAGCTTCATAATCATCCTCTGGGGGAAGGAACTGGCCATTAGCATCGTTTACAGATGGAGACAGAGTGGCACCAGGTGATGAAGTCACTGGCCTCTAAGGTCACTCAGTGAACAGATCTGAAGTTGGGCCAGCTGACTCTCTTGTCAAGCTCACACTCTTGAGTGTTTGTCTGTCAGGGCCCTCTGCCCCGTATGAATGATAGCCAGTGGAAACGCACGCATGCATGCAGGGACATATTGTAAAAATAAGCGTAGCACCTTTTGTGGTCCTCCAGGGCATCTTTCCTGGCAGCGTGAGGTAGGAGTTGGGTGATGAATGAGGTGTGGTCTTTGCCTCAAATGGAAACTGATTCAGCACAGTGTGCCCAAGGGTAGGTCCCGGGGTGGGTTTGATGAGTTTGTGAACATGTGCTTGCCTTCTGGAGGGTTGGGCAAACAGAAATGGTAGCTAGTGGGGGATGCAGAATCTCAAAGGTCAAAGTCATTTTCGAGTTGGTGGAGGCAAGTCGGATCGGGTCTGTGGAGGAACGAAGTGGAGAGGCATTTGTGTGAAGTTGGGGGTCCAGACTTCAAACTTTATGGGGGCTCTCGGGTTATAGTGTGCTTTGCTGGCCATCTTGGGGGATATTGACAGACAGGACCTGATTGACAGAGCAACAGCTTTGACGTCTGCCCACGAGGGTTCCATGGGGCAGGTCTCCTGGGGAGACTTAACTGCAGAGACATTTCATAGGTGTAAGAACTGTAAAAACCTGCTTTAGGTGCTAAAAGAATGAGCTCTCCTGTTTCCTGATGTGGAGAGCCAGCCAGGTGACCTGATGAGCTAATTTAATTTCCTTGTCTCCAGAGCCAGCAAACCTAGCGGCAGTTAATACAGTCAAGCGGGAGTCGGGGCAGACCCTCTCTCCTTGCACTCCTTAGGTCTGCTTCCAGGCACATACATCCCTGGGGTTGCTAAGAAGCCCTTCGTGCTCCCTTTGGTGCTGTCCACAGAACGTGCTGTTCTAATGCTGCTCATGGGTCCTTCTGGACTCCTAGGTGGCTAACTGACCCCTTCGAAACGTTCTCAGGCATTGTAAAGTGCACAGGCAACCACTACCTTTCCTCTGGTGGGAAGGACTGTCTCAAGTAATAATTGAAAACAAAATCAGGGTGATGAAAATCTAGGGGGGTGTGTGTGTGTGTGTATGTGTGTGTGTGTGTGTGTGTGTGCGCTTGCGTGCAAACTTTGGAGAATAGAAAGTAGAGGAAGAGGAGTTCTGTTTGCAGAGAAATCTGGAGTATGGAAACACATATGCTACAAAAGGTAGAAAGGACCCACAGTGCTGGTACTGTCATCCCAGCACGCAAGGGATCAACCTGTGAGCATCACAGGTTCCCCAGCCTAGTCATGAAAACAAGTTCCAGGCCAACCTGGACAACATAGAGAAAGCCTGTCTTAAAAGGAAAACAGACAAACAAAATAAATCAGATCCCGAATGCTCTTTGCAGTTGTGAAGCACAGTAGGGATACCCTGGTCTGGCCAGGGCTGTCCATTGGAAGTTTCCACAGTGAGAGCCCTTCTAGATCTGCCAGTACTGTTGACACTGAAGTCTGGCAAGTGGGACCGGAGGGACTAATCATTATGTTTTAGTTCCTTGTAATTTAAATTTAAATAACCCTCAGTCCCTAGTGTTAACCCTCTTGGATAGTTCATGATAGATAGATTATAGATAGATAGACAGACAGACAGACGGATCGATCGATCGATTGATAGGTGGGAAGAAAAGAAATAAAAAACCAAAGCAGATTTGAAGATGCAGTTGATGTATTTGCTTAGTTATTTTAATTGTTAAGTGGAGACACACCCATATGTTAGAAAACACCCTGAGCATCTGACCCAGCAATGTGGGTGCCCTTGATTTAATTAGAGTGGGTGAGCTTGAGAGGGAGCATTCTGTGAGGGAGGGGCCAGCTGGATGGGGCCCGCCTTTTGTGGGCGTGCCTTCTCTTTCACAGGCAGATTCATTGCTGGTGTACTTGGGCTAGTGTATGAGGTTGGGCGGGGGAAGGAAGCAACCATTGATTATCCCCAGGCTGTCATCCCTGATGGACAGGGATAATTAGTGGATGAGGCAAGTCCCAATCAGAAAATAAAAGCCAGGACTGGTATTTATGATGAATGGGTTCAACCAGTGCCTTTCATCTGAGGCTCTTAGGAGACTGCATCTTGCAAGCTAGGGTGAGGACGTTTAGTTTGGGAGACAGAGGCTCTGGCAGGCATTCCTGAGCCCTGGCGCTAATTATGCACACCCACTTCTGGAAGCTGAATGCATTCCTGAACCCAGAGATGCTCGACCTGGGTCAGAAGGCCCAGATCTCTCTCCTCGCTTCTTTGCTTTTTTGTCTCCCCGGAGGCTAAGCTCACCCAGGAGGACTTGGGAAGGAGACATGAAGCTCTGAATGACCCATCCCAGTGCCTGTGGAAAATCAAGGATGGGATCAGATCACTCACATTCGTCCAAGCGACGACAACCGACAGTGTTCCTGTGTGGCTCAGGCTTTTCTCTGTACAAAGGGGTTTTCTTTGTTTTGTGGTGGTTTTTCCATGGCAGTCCTGACCGTTTCTAGGGTGATACACAGTTCTCCCTGGGCCTCAGCATTCTGTTCAGGTGTCCATGTGGTGCCAGAGTTGTGCCTCTGTTCTTCCTTGCCTCCTGTAGGACACACATCTGAAGTGGGACCTAATGACTGGCTGAGTCACTCTGATACTGTCTTTCCCTCTGGCTACTTGGACTCCCCGGAAATTGTCATCTCTGTAGTCGGATACGGCACCAGATAGTTTTTACCTTTCTCTGTGTTTCTGTGCCTCAGTTTCCTCATATATAAAGCAGTAGCAGCACGGGCCTTGCTGCGGATATTTAATGAGAATGCAGTGAGGATGGACTCCTCAGGGAGTGTTCTGCGCTGTCAGCAGCGCTCAGGGCTCAGGATACATACCATCTCCCAGGTCCCCCTTCAGAGCAAGGAAAGCAAAGTCTGCATTTTTCCCAAATCTCCAGGGTTGGGTACATCAGTTAATGGTTGAGAAGTGCGGCTACAGATACCTGCCTGGTGCCTAGCAACTGTTTAGAAAGTGCTGATGGCTGATGTGGCTGTCACTGGTGATCTCCTTCAAAAGAATCCAGGACCTATCAGGTCCTACCTGCCTTGCATTGTCTTAGCTGTGACTGCTAGTGAGCCAGCCTCTCTCTGGCTCCTTCTGGGCAGGACAAAGGTCTTTGAGCTGGAACTCAGTTCCCTACAGCCTGACCCTGCTAATCCTAATTTTCTTCACCATAGAACTCTCCTCGTGAGAGTCCTCTCTGGTTCCCCTGGCTCCTCTTATGTTGTGGGTTTTCTAACCACAGTCCCTGCCCTCCTGTGTCCCTTGAGTGGAGAGGTGCTATCGAATTCCCTCAGCTGTCCCATGATCTTGACTGTCACAGTGGGGCCAGTATGGAGAAGCAGTTGGTACATTATTTATCGAGCACTGGTAACCAGCTTTAGGAGGCTGAGGAGTTACATTTTGTCCTCCGCGGGTGGGAAGCCATCCCTTGTTTAGTAGGGAACAGAATCAAGGGAGGCCACACCAAATCAGAGTGACTTCTGTGTCCTGCTCCCGCACTGGTTGACTGACTGCATGGCTCCTGACTTGGGACAAGTGGAGGCAGAGAAGGGAGGTGAGAAGAGAGGGAGGGACTCTTGACTCGAAGGTTGGATGTGGAGAAGGCAGTTTATGGGTTGGTTAGCTACCAAATTTTCTAAAGAGAGGAGATTTAGGAAAGCTTCTCCCTAGAGAAAAAAGAGTAGAATTTTATTCTCTCATCTTTCCCCAGGTCTGTGACCCATGAGCCAGGTTTGCATATCACCTGGCCAGTTTGGAGTTGATGTCACCTGTCATCTGAAAGAGGGTCACCCTGGCTCCCTCTGCTGTCCTGTTTGCGGTTTAGCTCCGGACTTTGCTCTTGAAGGCTGGCCTCAGCGACCTTGTCCACCCTGGCCGGTTTTGTTCCTATTCAGCAAAATTGTAGCACCTCAGTATCCCCTGGGTTCTTTGTCCCCTGCCAGCTGTGTCCGCAAAGTCCTTGCCTTGAGGTTTAGAAGAGAGAGAGACCCTGCCACATGGCTCAGAGATGAATCACATGATGTACTAAGCCGAGGGAATGGGCACAGCTAATTCAGCAGGGTGGGTGATGAGGAAGTATGACAGAATGTTCTGGAAGAAGTAGCATTTGTGTTGGGCAGTGAGTGAAGTTTGTAAGATTATTGAGCTCCACTCTCCTCCACTCTGGAGTTCTGAAGAGAGGACAGCCATTGGGTAGTGTTTGTGGAGCATGATGGGAACCCCATGAGGTAGGTACCTGCATGAAGTCATGTGATCAGGAAAGACTCTCCTATCCGGTGTGTTTTGATGAATAAATGGTTTTTTTCTTCTTTTCTTAAGTAGGGTGCTTCCTTCTCTAACTCTGGTGTAATCTGAATTCAGTGTTCAGGGCTTCTAAAAGCTCCTTCCCCATTTCCGCAAGGCCTCAAGGGGCTCCTGGGGAGGAGGGTCTGATTTTGCTTGTGACTTTGGGTGCTGGGTGGAGCCTTGTTTTCTTTGGTTGTGGTGTGTCTGAAAAGTTCTGAAACCTACATGTGTTCTCTGAAGAGTGTCACAGTGAGTGGGCGTGGGTGTGTCCTTCCCACAGCTCTGGGAGACATTCCTCAAGGGTTTTTTCCACTGTGCACAGGACACCTGCAAAAACACTTGAAACCCAGGATCATCTTCCTGCGGCTGCTTGGTGCAGACTGAGTGGAGACCTGGGTTGGCATCGCTATGCAGAGGTTCTGAGTGCATCCAGGGTCTTCTGAAGCCTGCCTACCACCTTTGTCAAGTCTCCCAGTAGTAAACACCCCTGGAGCTTTAAACAATTGCCTTTCAATCTCTCTACAGGCACTTCTTCCCTGCACACATCCTCCAAGCCTTTGGCTTTTGTAGTAAGACTCCTTTTAGGTGGGTAGAAACTGTCCCCCCCACCACCACCAAAGAAACGTTTTTTTAAACGTTTCTATCACCTTGTTTTTTAAGTTTGAATAACATTTACGCTTTTTTTTCATCTTCTAATAATCAAGTTTCTGTTTTATGTTCTTAGAATCTTTTTCTTGAAGACTCTATTAAATTACAGATTGCCTAAAATGGGTGGGTTTGACACTGATAGATCCTCGGATAGCATTAGCTCAGGAGACGGGAGAGAGCTGCTTCTGGAAGCCTTCTCCTGGCTGGGTGGGCGTTTGTGGGTGGGAGGCTGTGTGCTATATCCCTTGATGAGAAAGGGGACACTCTTTCCCCCTCCTTCTTTCCTTTTCTAATTTGGGAACAATAGACGTGAGGTTTCGGGTAGGTGTAGATTCACCCCCCTCCCCTCCCCTCCCAGCCCTGGGAATTGAACCTAGGGCCTCACGCATGCTCGGTGTACTCTCTACCACTGAGCTGTATTCCCACCCCAGGTGAGTTTTGTCAGTGGTTTGAGCTATTGCAGTTCCCAGGCACACTGATCTCGGTTTGGGCAAGTACCTCATTGTCTGTTTAGGATAAGCAGACAAACCTGCTGACACTGTAGACACTGGAGCAGCCTTGGTCTGTTCTTCCCAAATAAGGTTAATGTAGCGAGAGCCACCTTTTGCCTCGTACCTTGGCTGGTTGAGGTACCAGGGATGAGGAATCCCAGCTTGCAGAACTAGCTGATGTACAGTGCGGCTTCCGGCGAGCATCCTGAGGGAGCTCTCTCAGAGTCTGTGAATGCCAGTATCCATCTCCTCAAACACGTCTCTGTGTGCCAGTTACTGCGTTGAGTCCCTTTGGGTGTGACCTTATTTATTTATTTATTTGTACAGCTTTTCTGAGGTACCACACACAAATCTTATAATGTGCCCATTGAAAGCGGATAGGCCTTTGGTTTGTAGTATGTTCATAGAGTTGCACAACCCTGACCGCACAGTTTTTGAGCACTTTCATCACCCAAGAGAGAACTCCCTCTTAGCCATAAATCCCTATTTTCCGCCAGTGCAGCCACTCCCCATGGCTCCTGGCAGTCCCGTAACTGCTTCTAGCTCTAGTTCCCTCCTGTCTAATTAGAATTAAACATCCTTGGCCAACCCCACCCACATCCCCGCTCCTCCCACCACTGGACCAGATGTTTTAGGTTCCACACCAGTAAGAGCATGTGGGGTTTGTCTTTCTGTGTCTAGCTTGTTTCCTCTAATGCTATACTCTGTAGCTTCATCTGAGCTGTCTCGGTGACGGCATGAACGATCGTCCACGGTGCAGATGTGCGTTATCTGTGACCCATCCTCAGTTGATTGACACTTGGGTTGGTGCCTGTGTTAGCCAGGAGTGCAGACATCTCCTTGGCATTGCTATGGCCTCATGTAGTCCCCTGTGAGTTAACAGTGTCTCCACTTGAACATCCAATGACTCTAATGTCACATAGCAAATGGAAGTAGTAAGGTTCAATCCAGGGTTCTCTATTCCTCTCCCACCGTCTTTCAGTGTTAATAAGTGGTGCTACTCCTCAGGGTGGTGGAATTGTCCTATACCTGATCTTAACCAAAGGCAGTGATGTGACTGAGTTGTTTTAATTATTATCATTATAGGGAAATGGGCCCCCAAGGGTCCAGTGATTTCCCCTAGTGAATGACTGGCCTGGCTCTGCCTAGAACTTAGGTGATGGGCCCATGCCTCTGGTTAGCCAGCATGTTGTCACAGAGTATTGTAGCCCAGGGTGACCTCGAAGTCAGTGTGGCCAAGGTTGGCCCAGTACTCCTTAACTGTTTTCCAAATAAATGAATTATAGGCATAGACAACCACATCTGGCCTGATACAACTGACACTTGGGTGGGAAAGGCCTATTCTCACATCTTGCTTTATACCATAGATGACTGTGGTACCTCCAGCCAGAAGAAGGCTGACACATGTCTAAATGGCCGGCACATGTCTATATGGCCTTAGTTTTCCCCAGGAGCTTCTTGTCAGGTCTTGTGGATGAGAAAGAACTAGACAGACAGTAATGAGTCTCCATCTTCAGTGCTCCTGAAAGATACATTTGTCTGGACAGATCCCTAGCAGCCTGACAGAGGTCTCCGAGTTACCCCGAACTCTAGTTCCAGGGCAGAGTATTCCTCTACAGGTTTGATAGAGAAATAGTGAAGACAGAGAGATCAGCAAGATCTTTATGGTGTCCTGATGAGGCCGCAGTGGAGGCCAGAACACCCTCAAGGTAGTTTGGTCGGCCGGCCTATCTATCTATCATCTGTTATTCTCTTTCTCTTCCCCTCCTTCCTTCCCTCCCCCTCTCTCCTTTCCTTCTCTTGCTTACTTGAGTGTGTGTGTATACCTGTGTGTGTGTGTGTGTGCGCGCGCGCGTTTGTGTGTAGGTGTAGGTGGGCCAGGGGACATCTTAAATTATCCTCAAGAATGCTGTCTTTGTTGCAGATAGGGTCTCTCATTGGTTGGGCATTCACTGGTTAGGCTAGATGGTTGGCCAACTAGCCCCAGGGATCTGTCAGTTTCTATCTCTTCAGTACTGGTATTCCAAGCACATACCACCATGCCCTGAATTTTTATGAGCATTCTGAGGGGTCCAACTCAGGTCTTCCTGCTTGCTTCCTGTCTTTCCAGTCCCCTTGGCCTTTTTTTGTTTGTTTGTTTTTGTTTGTTTGTTTGTTTGTTTGTTTTTTGAGACATCATCTTTTGTAGTTCAGTCTAGCCTTGAAGTTGCTAAGTAAGCAAAGCTGGCCTTTCACTCCAAGTGCTGGGATTATAGTTGTGGACTACCGTGACTAGCTTGTGTATCATACTGAGTTGTGTGGTTGGGTCGAGGACACCCCCAGGGCTTAAACCCAGGATAAGGGCCATGTGTCAAGAACTATGTCTAGATGTTGACTCAGATGTAGCTGCCAAAGGACCTCTACCCAGAGTCCTGGTACAGCTTAGCTTTTCGAGGGAGCAAATGGCAGAGAAGAGACCAAGCAGGTCCCAGATGCACCATTGCAGAGCAGCTGGCCGGGAGCTAGCAGCATATGCAAACCAGACTGAGAGGCTAGGCCTGGTCGGAAATTCATGGTGTGACTGTTGCCAGAACCTCTAATTTGGTCTTAAATTTTTTTTTAATGCAATGACTTTATTGTTTTCATTAAAGTGATACATGACCCTTATAAAAACAAAACAAAACAACATTCCATAGAGGAAAGTACAAAGGAAAAAAAGGCAATATATTGGTCCAAATCTTAGCTCCCAGAAGCAACCCATTTTAATAAGAAGACAGCTTTCCATGTAACCCCTATGCACACTGCAGACAGAACTGATGGCTAGAGAAATATATACACAGGTATTTTAAACAAGGTGTTAACTCTTATGCGTATAAGCTTCAGAATAAAAACCTGTTCCTTTTAAGTATTGGAGGAAGTGACTGAAGACGTAACTGGGAACCAGCAGCCAGACTACTTCGTTACCCGAGAACTAGGTTCTCAGGTGTGTCTTAAGACACTGGTTCTTAACCAGGGCTGATTTTTGCCCCCACAGGGTACCTGACAGTCTCTAGAGATAATTTCGTTGGTCAGAACAAGGACTTGGAGGCTTCTGGCATCACAGTAACAGAGGCCAGAGATGCTGCTTGCCGCCCTGTGAGGTACAAGCCAGCACCACAGCAGAGATCCACACACCCAGGGTGCTGGCAGTACCGAGGCGGAGAGACAGCAGCGAGCTTAGGAGAGAATGGTCCATGGCGGCCATGACGAGGTGATGGCATGGACTCGCTCGACTGCACTTTTAGCCGGTTTGGGCTTGGCATCTGTGACGAAAGCTACAATGGGTAATTTAATCCCTCCCAACCCCCATTCTCCTCTTAGCAACAAAAACAAAAGGTGTCATAATACTATTTTTACCTTGTCAAGATGCCTACCGTTTTTATCCTCTTCTGGAACTATGACCCCCCCCACCCCCTTCCACACACGTGAATGGTTCAGTGACAAATGGCATATCCCCACCCATGTTTTACCTCTACTGGGTTTGTTTAGAGTCACATCTTGGTGGATGCTGCATTGTCTCAATAAATATGTAATGTGTATTGGGAGGGAGGTGGCAGGCGGCACGCTGGCTCGCCCTGCTCAGGACAGAAACTACTTATTTGTGTCTTAGTGCTGTACTCAGGAGGAGGAGACCCGCTGTGCTCTAGGATAGGAGGGACTATGCGGTGGGGACTTGAGGGTTCAGTACAGAGGAAAGGTTATCAGTGTTCTTTCTGAGGGCTTCTGGAAGGTTAGAACCAGAGCCGTGTGAACACTACGGACAGACGGCTTGGGATGCCTCCTTTGCTAAAGTGTGCTGGCAAACCACCTGTTGCCATAGTGTACACAGATGCCGGGTTAAACATCAGCTGGGTGGCTATATTTAGGTTATTTTCGAGCCTTGGGATTCTGATAGGCTGATAGTACTTCTCGACAGCCACCTGTCCTAAGGAAGGGTTTCAGTCATCTGGCTCTCTCCTTGTGCTGTGTGTGACAAAGAGAATAGACAGAGCCATATTGTGTACACAGGTGACCCAGGAGAGAGCCTTGTATGTTCTGGGGTTTATTTATTTATTTATTTATTTTTTTCAAGACAGGATTTCTCTGTTTAGCCCTGGCTGTTTTGAAACTCGCTCTGTAGATGAGGCTGAGGTTGGTCTCAAACTCACAGAGATCTGCCTGCCTCTGTTTCCCAGTGCTGGGATAAAAGGCATACACCACCACAGCAAGGCATATTCTATATTTTTAAAATTTGGACCCGCCAATATAATGCTGACTCCAAGGTGTAGATGTTAGACTTTGTGAAGCTAGTTCCTGTTGGTGTCCATGGTTATTTGCAAGGCTGTGGTGACAGGGCACATCTGAAACCATTCCAGAGCCATTGCCTGTCGATGGTGTATATATTAAAGAACCCTACAAAGGAAGATCACATCTGCAGATTGTTCCTTGCATGGTTGAAATTGGGTGTTTGGCTCATCACACTGTGACTGATTGCTGGCTTTGTTCTATCCTAGGGGAGCTATCCAGTTTGGGAAGACTTCATAAACAAAGCTGGAAAGCTGCAGTCCCAGCTGCGGTAAGTAGAAACACGTATTCTACAGGAAAAGGTGACATCCTTAGGCAAGACAGGGAGGTGGATCGGCACACACGTCTGGCTTGAATTTAGAAGTGTCACAGACAGAGAAGTGCATAGCAGGCACAGTATAGAGCTGTATCAATTCATAGTCTCCTGTTGCACCCCTCGCCCCAGTCTTGTGTGAACTCAAACTCAAGTCGGCTCTGCCTCCTGCCATAGGAATTTTCAGAGTTGATTACATAGAGTAGCAATGGGTAATGTTTACATGGTGCCCACTGTATGCCAGGCTTATGTGAACTCGTCAGAAATCTCACTCCCACAAGCTTAAAAGAGCAGGCGTTAGTTTTCCTGATCTGGAAGCTGAGGCACAGGTGACAGCCTGTTCATAAAGAAGCCACTAGTGACAGAAACAGAGATGTAAACAGGAGTGGTCCAGTTCCAGAGTCCAAATTTGTTCTCATTCACTTGTGTTCTCCTCCCGCATACAGAGTTTAAAATCTCAGTGTAGACTGGTACACGGTTCCATTTACATGAAGCGAGTCTCAGCAGCGCTAGGCTGGGTTGCACAATTCGACGTTTACTAGGCGCTTTAGAGATAGACACTTAGACACTTAGAAGTACATTTTACAGTCTGAAGGTCATACACCTCAAGAAGCGGCTCAAACACGATCTGCCGCCGATTTTCTCTAGGAACCCCATATGACCTAGTGTGCCTCTTCATTATCATTTGCTGTGATAGACGAGATGCCCACAGGTTTCATCCTCTTTGAAGTCAGTGTGGGAAGAGCTACGGCTATGGTTGGTGGATACCCCAGAAAGCATGGGACACTTGAAAATGAGTATTTGGATATCCTCGATGGTGAGATTTGGGGAGTGACTGGTTTGAGACGGATGAGAGGGGGGTGAGAGGGCAGAGCAGTGGAGCAGGAAGTAGGGGTGTCCTGAGAAAAAGAGCCACCTGGGTGGTAGACAGATAAAGGAGGGTAACTTGTCATTTCTGAGCCTATGCCAGGGCTTATCAGAGGCTGCTGCTTAGAGCTGTCGCCTAGAGGCACATGGCTCCCCTGAAGCGTAGAAGAACTGGACTCTTTTGCGCATGGGTTTCCATCAGCTTCAGTTGTGTGTGTGTAGTGGGTATTTGCAGCCTTTTATATGACCCCCAAGTGGACCTTGGACCCAGAATATGTACCTTCTCTAGTTATTGGGTCTTTGACTGTCTCCTCGATTTCTGAGCTCATTGGGTCATGTCTGGGTCTTCTCCTGAAGGCTTCATCAGCCTTCTGTCATGGGGCTGCCCTGCTCTCCTGGCCTTTTCTCATCCACGGGGCTTATCTCACATAGGTTAGCGTCCTTCTGGTCTCCCCCTGAACTAAAGCGTTTACATTTCCCCTTCCCTTTCTTGTCTAGCCTCTGATTGTTTGATGATGGGCTTTCAGTGTGGGCCTGGAGAAAGGTTGTTCTCCTTCTCTTTAGCTGGCGAGAATAGTGGAGCCTGAAGTATGGAGCTCACTGCCTGTCATCAAACATAGAATGTAAGAGTCAAGGTAGACTTCTCAGCACCTGTCTCCCCCCCCCCCCCCCCCCGCAGCCCCCCATCTCAGCACCTGTCTTCTTTTGCAGCCCCCCATCTCAGCACCTGTCTTCCCCCCACCCCCCGCAGCCCCCCATCTCAGCACCTGTCTCCCCCCAGAGCTCCCCATCTATGTCTTCTGAGATCAGGGGGCATTTCTTTATCAGTTTATCAAACTGAGAGTTTAATTTTGTGTCCTGGAGAAAGGCTGCAGCTACCGCTGCAGAAGTAGCACATCTGTCTGTCTTGGAGTGTTTAAGCTGAATCACCCCGTGAGCTCTTGGTGATTCCCTTTTTGCCGTGTGCTCAAAGAAAGGGCCAAGATGTCCTTTGTGCTGTCAGAAACGGCAGTGTGTGAGAGTCATTAAAAGCTCTTAATTCCTCAAAATTGGCCAGCGTCAATTTGCAGAAGTCGACTCCAGTGACTGTAATGGACAAGGTTTGTCTGCAGCTGGCCCATAAAATGGGGTTGATTGGCATTGAGTTGAATGAGAATAAATAAATCAGGCCAGCTTGTCAGATATTAATCGTAAGTCAGATTGAGCTATTTATAAGTCTCAGGATGTTAGATAAAGATAACTTTTTCAATGTTTGCATTTGATGTCAACACTTTAAAAATACGCTTCAAATGTGTGTGTGTGTATGTGTGTAGGAACTACTGTTTAAAATTGAGCAGATATATTCTTGATCTGTTAGAGATTCTCAGACCTGATTTAGAAATTTGGCTGAAAGGACCATGGTCAGAACCTCCTAGAACTCTCTTGTTCCGTAGGCACTATTGCTGTGTTTAAGACAGACCATTTCCTTTTCTATATTCTGAACTCAGTTCTCTAGCCTTTATTCTTCTTGTAGTGACTTTGCCTTCGTAGGAGAAAGGCTCAGTAGAAACTAGAGTCCTGTAATAAACACTTGAAGACTGCATCAGTCTTGAGTTTGGTTTGAAGCCCTTGCGTGATAGGGGACTTTTGTTGGTTTGTCACAGAGCAGCCTGGGTGGGATGCTGGTCATTCCTCGGGTCATGATGTTGTAGGCCACAGAGTGCCCAGTGTGTCCAGCTGGTTGTGCTTTCGGGAATGGGTAAGAATGAAGGAAGATTCCTAAGGCATGGACTGAGCCGTAGTTCTTCCCATTGTTGCTTTTAGGACTTCAGAAGATGCAGTTGAGAGAGCATCCTGGGGCTGAACAAAACAAACAAAACCAAAACCCAGTAGTCCAGTCTTGTAGAGTTGGAGATTTAGGAAGTAAAGCTGTACCTAGCTCGCACCCTGTGTGGCAGTGGGTCAAGGTGGGCCATGAGTCACAGTGGTGGGGCATCAGTCACTCTGGTATGAACCAGTAATCTCTAAAATGTCTTTCAACTTGTGTTCTGGGTTTTCCTTTTTTTGGGGGGTGGGGGAAGGGCAGCAAAATGTTGATCTTTCTGCTCACCAAGATTTGGTTTCCTGCCAGTTCACGTGTACATAAATTACTTTCCTATTCTAACGCTCATGTCACTTGTGCCATCTACACTTTAACAATACTTTCTTCTTCTTTGGGATACAAACACCTCCCTTCTATTTCTTTGCTAAAAGTTTTGCTTGGTAGTTTCCACAGTCAGGCCATGTTTGGGGTTGAGTGCGAGGGAGAAAACACTTATCTATTGCTAGATCACTTCTCTGGAGGGTTCTGTTCACTGTGTAGCTGAGGTTTTAGCCCAAGAGCTGCAATGAATTTGCCAGTGAGACATTCCTCACGCTTTTGTTATCTGTTTGCATTTCAGGACAACAGTAGTAGCAGCAGCTGCCTTCTTGGACGCCTTTCAGAAAGTGGCTGACATGGCCACCAACACACGTGGTGAGCAGATGGAAGGCTGCCTTCCAGCACTAACTGGATCCAGCACGTGGGCTCTCCCCCTGGGCGGTTTCCCGAGAAGATACGGCTCTAGTTATCAGAGCCTGGCTGACTCATAGTTTTCATATATTTTTAACTCCGTGAGGTTGCGCATGTTAGAAGTTGTAACTAGTTCCCCAGATAGTGAAGTGTGTGTGAAGACTAGACAAGAAAGGAAAGGAGCCACCGTTCCTTCATGAGGCAGCTGGCTGTGGGTGTAACTCTATGCTCACTCAGTATAGGGCCTCGAGCTGCACCGTTGGGCCTGCTGTGACCTCCAGCAAGTTGCCTTATGCTCCTCCATGGTACCTGCTGGAATGGGAAGTCCTGGAGACAATTACATAGCTACTGTCCTGGGTTCTCATCAAACAAGGAATCCTTTTATGATAGGCACAGCATCCCGTGGGCTGTAACCATCTCTCTGTCCCTAGTCCTCCGCTGCAGACCCCATGAACAAGAGACCGATATAGTCCTGATTGTACCCCACAAGACACGGTGTCCAGAGCCTAATTGATATTTAAAATGTGTTTATGAAAGCAGTGACCAGAAGGTGTAATCTTTTGAAAAGATTTCATGGTTTCAGAGAATCTCAGGGTTTTTCATGAGATGTGAGAGGCGCCAGGAGAAAGGGGATACATGTAGGTTCACCTTCCTCTCATTCCCATGCAGCTAGTCTCTACTGGTTCCTTGCTTGGTCCTTCTGGGCTCCCTCATTGCATGCATAGCTATGAAGCTGCTCTCACTGATATTGGGAACTTTGGGTGTTTAGGGCAAAGCTGAGCCTCATTCCTAGTTACCTCCAGTGGTCCATCAAAACTGACTGTGGGCACTTAATTAAATATTCATAGATTGACACTCCAGATCCTTCTGGTGCAGGTCTGTCATGGGACCACAAGAACCAATATGTTTCCCCCTTGTCCCCAGAGGGCACACCGTTTGAGTAGGGAGACCGAGATGTGTAAATAAAGAATGCCTGTGCAGAAATAGTATGTGCGGCAAGGTAATAGCTGAATCACAGAGTACCAGGGGAGTATTGGAAAGTGAGCAATTAACCCAGCGCAGGGAACCCATTTCCCCAGGGGAGGTACTGTGTCTCCTCCTTTCTGAAATGCCAATAGCATTGCAGAACGTTCCCATGGCAGAATGACTGTGCCGTCAGCATCAGGCTTCCTTAGTCTGTCTGGTTTGTCTGTGCGGTGAAGGTCCTAACCCGTATAGTTTTGAAATTCCTTTAAAATGACTTGACTTAGATGTGCCTGTTGTAGAAACTCGGGAAACTTCGGTTCTAAAGAACTTAACATGCAAACCAGTGTTTGCTCCTGTGTAAATGTGTCTCTCCATCCCAGGTGTATTTCCTTCTCCCCTCAGCTGTCTGGAACTGTCAGCCAGACACAGGTTATCTACTTTGTGCAAGTGCTGGGGTGTGTGTGGGGACCAGAAGACAGCTTGCTGGAGTTGGTTCTCTGTTTCTAGCATGTGGGTTCAGGGATCAAACTGAGGCCCTCAGGTCTCCATCTTAGGTCCTCAGGTCTCCATCTTTGGCAGCAGGGGTTATTACCCGCTGAGCCTTCTTTTTTTTGAGATAGTCTTAAGTAGCCAAGACTACCCTTGGGCCCATTCTGCAGCTGAGGATGACCTTGAACTTCTGACCCTCCTGTTTCTGCCTCCTGGGTGCTGGGATCACAGGCGTGAGGGAGCCATCATGCCCAGCGTGGGATTGAATTCCCAAGGTTCTAGAATTCAGAGTATGTGTTTAGATTTTACTGTTAAATTACTGAGTGGACCATAAAGGAGCAACGGGAAAGGTGACCCTGATTGTCTGTGATTTCCTGTGGTAAGAACCTGAGTTTTTGAAGAGGCTGCTCCCAGGATGCTTTTTTTTTTGGGGGGGGGGGGG